>NC_056734.1:67693394-67858394 GCF_019279795.1 Protopterus annectens
TCCCAGAGGCATACTTCTAGGTGGGTGACATCATCCGCAAAGGCAAAGATGCCGATAGGGAATGTATGTGTTGTGAGGCATCTAAAAGCATTACTGTGTCCCTAGGCAGCTGGAAACACACACACACACTTGGAAGGGCCGGGAGTTGAACACACACCTACCTACTCTAACACACTACAGCATTACGCATTTACAGAACGCTACTGAGATTACTGAACACAGCACTCCCAGAGGCATACTTCTAGGTGGGTGACATCATCCGCAAAGGCAAAGACGCCGATAGGGAATGTATGAGTTGTGAGGCATCTAAAAGCATTACTGTGTCCCCAGGCAGCTGGAAACACACACACACACACACTTGGAAGGGCCAGGAGTTGAACACACACCTACCTACTCTAACACACTACAGCATTACGCATTTACAGAACACGCTACCAAGATTACTGAACACAGCACTCCAAGAGGCATACTTCTAGGTGGGTGACATCATCCGCAAAGGCAAAGATGCCGATAGGGAATGTTTAGAGAGTGAGCGGTCTGAAAGCATATTACCGTCCCAAGGTAGATGTACACAAACACGCCAGTGCTGTCAATGGGCCAACTAAATATCTATGGAGCACAACAACACTGAATAGATACGGGATGTGCCACAGACAGTACACCCTTCAAGAGAGCAACAAGTGTGTTCAATGTAGGCATCCATCGTGACATTGAAATTGGACATCTGGTGCCTGGATGACCACCATGGCTATACAGGATGTCAATGGCCATGCCCACATGCTTAGTATCACACGTCTGTTTGGAATGTACTGTGTGTCCATCTACACAATGGTGTACTGGGCATGCTCACACACTTAGCTGTTGCAAAGGGCCAACTTGCATGCACACGGAGTGTAATCACGGAAGGGTGCAGTGTGGAATGTACTCTGTGTCCATCTACACAATGGCGTACTGGGCATGCTCACACACTTAGCAGTTGCAAAGGGCCATCTTGCATGCACATGGAGTCTAATCACGGAAGGGCGCAGTGTGGAATGTACTGTGTGTCCATCTACACAAAGGCGTACTGGGCATGCTCACACACTTAGCAGTTGCAAAGGGCCATCTTGCATGCACACGGAGTCTAATCACGGAAGGGCGCAGTGTGGAATGTACTGTGTGTCCATCTACACAATGCCGTACTGGGCATGCTCACACACTTAGCAGTTGCAAAGGGCCATCTTGCATGCACACGGAGTCTAATCACGGAAGGGCACAGTGTGGAATGTACTGTGTGTCCATCTACACAACGGCGTACTGGGCATGCTCACACACTTAACAGTTGCAAAGGGCCATCTTGCATGCACACGGAGTCTAATCACGGAAGGGCGCAGTGTGGAATGTACTGTGTGTCCATCTACACAACGGCGTACTGGGTATGCTCACACACTTAGCTGTTGCAAAGGGCAATCTTGCATGCAGATGGAGTGTACACACAGAAGGGCACAGTAAGGTGTAACTGCCCTCACGCACAGGGCGGTCACACATGCAGTGACCTGTACACACACAGCTGCTATCACAGCTGTCACAGGTGCAGGTCACATACGTACACACTGCAGTGTACACTGTAGCTGTCAAGTCAGCACCATGTCGTTGGTGCAGCACTACACAGCCATACGGTCCAACAACACCATGTGACACATGACCACTGGGCTGTACAGCGGTGTACAGCAGCTGTGCAGAGTACACACGTACCAACAGGGATCCAACAGGTGTTATGCATTGCAATGATACCAGTATACATGAACAGGTCGGCTCAAGACATACCATGACCCTTACACAGCTGTGACACCTGACTGTTGCTGTACACCAATGAACACATGTCTGGGTATGTCATACATGTGATTGTGTGGATGTGTGCATGGACTGCACACACAACACATACATACATGGCCTTTGATGTACCTCGTGCATAACACTGGCCTAATCAATGCTACACACGCAAATTGAATGTGGGCCCATGTCTGTTGAATGCTCACACTACAGGGGGTAGCAGTGTTGACCGGGACACATACCCTTGTACTGGTCGCCTGTGACACCCGTGATATCATACTGCAGTCCATTTGTTATGTATGTCAACACACATGTCCAACAATAGCAATGCATACAAACATGGCAACAGGAGACACATGTGACATCTGTACTGTGCATGCAGCAAACATGCATGTGCAGTGGCCGATGTCCGTAACATAGTTGCACCTACCTACGACATGCAGATGCAATGCAGACCCATCATTCACATCTGTATACGGTGACATACAAACAGCACGTATGGAGGGATGTGTGTACATAACGTGGTGAACCACCTGTCTAGATGTAAGTGTGCAGGGGGTGGCTCACAGTTGTGTCACACACCATCCTATCATGCCATGTGCTAACTGTATGCTATGTCGCTGTTACGTGACGGTGCTGACATAATGCATACACAGCGGTCAGATGTTAACAACTATATGTCATATGGCACCTGTAACACCTACAACCTCTCATGTGTATATAGCGGCACATTTGCCAGATATAGCGTTGGTACACATAATGCAATCAATACTGCTGCATGTCCATCAAACGTGTCATCATATGGCTGGTGTATCATTCCCAGCACTGCCATGTGTGTCCGAATGTGTGACCAGGGATGCCACATATCTTGGGGAATATGTCCCAGTTGCTACACATCCCTGTACACCATTGTAGAGAAGTGTACATACGTCAGTGTGGGAAGCATGACGTTCACCGGTGAGGCTGTCCGTATACACATGTGTGGTCACCACAGTGTGTGTGTGTCTGTATGTATGTCTGGTGCTTCGTGTGAGTGTGTATGCTAATATATGGTGGGAAATTATCACTGGCCCCACGTGTTGACTAACCCGTAATGGTGATGCATTGCATAACCCTGTTGATGCCATAGGTCCCAGCCATACTGGCTACCTGTGCATGTCCCTTCTCTGTGACACGTCATGTGGGTGCATAGTACTATGTGGGTGATGACCACAAAGGCAAGGGTCTCCAGCTGCACACTATGAGGTGTGCATTATAGTGGTGTACACCCCATGACTGTGGCCATGTTCACATACTGTTACAGGGTCCTACTGCTGCACAGTGTGGCCTCCAGCTACCAAGTGACACCTCACATCATCATTGGCCAGGCCGCTGTGTACAACCCCTGCACCATGTCACCATACCTGTAATGTGTCCTGCTATTTATGTCACATCTCTGTCCAGTGTAGCCTGTGGCACCGACCACATTATATGTGCGGACATCTGTGTCATGTTTGTGTGTCCAACAGTCAGGATGAAGGTACATGTAGCATGCTGATATTGCCAGACGTGCCTGTGTGTACTCCACAGTTACACGTGGGGGACTGCAAACACTGCTACCTGTAGGCACATGCAAGTACACCATAGGAGGGAAGCAGGGTATCACAACCAACATGGTGCTACAGATGTAACCGAGACACATACCGTGAACACATTACAATGCATGCTGCACCTGCACTACATGGTGTGACCGGTGCATGTCGACAGTACACAACCTATGCCACATACACAACTCAGTATTCACACACAACCACTGCAACATACACATCCCTCACTATGCATACACAGGTATTACATACACCTCTCACTATGCTGTTCACCCTGTGCATCAGAATATTTGTGCATAACCCTGCACCGATGGTGTGGATGACAGGGATGCGGCACAGGCTTCATCATATGCACAGGGTGATATGTTTGCCAGGGGCATAGGCTGCACACAACCACTGCAACATACACATCCCTCACTATGCATACACAGGTATTACATACACCTCCCACTATGCTGTTCACCCTATGGATCAGAATATATGTGCATAACCCTGCACCGATGGTGTGGATGACAGGGATGCGGCACAGGCTTCATCATATGCACAGGATGTTTGCCAGGGGCATAGGCTGCACCAATGGATGACATCATGTGTGTGTGTAAGGGCCAGTGAGTTGACTGGACATGTCTGTGCAGAATGCATGTGGATGTTGTGGAGCCCTACAGTTGTGTTTGCTGTGTGCGTGTATGTGTGTACACAGTTCTGCCATTTGTGATGCCTACACGGGATATAATTGACAGCCCCAGATTGTACAGTGCAGGTTGTACAGCTCACTGTGTCCGTCCACGGCCATGTGACCTGTGCCTGCCTGGGGTTGCACGGGCACTACCAGGTGGAGGTACAGAGTGGCTACTGTCTGACGACACATGTTCGCTGGAAACGTGTCCCCGCTGAGACCGTCCAGGACCACGTCCACGTGGCCTGCTGTGTCCTGGTGTTGGCAGCGCAGCAGCAGCTGCACTGCTACTGCTACCGGCACTATGGGAGCGGGCATGTGAGGTGGCACGCTCACGTCGACCTACAGTAGGTGGTGTTGCTGGCCTACGTCCACGTGGCCTACACCTCACTCCTACCAGGTGTTCCAGCACAGACAGCTCCCGCTCGCGGATTGCCATGCCTCGGTCAAGGATTCTGGCCATTTCACCTAGTCGCCTATCCAGAACATTAGCAATCTGCTGTTGAGCATTTGCCAATGCCTGGATGTTGTCATTTAGGGTATGGATAGCAGCCCTCTGCAGTCTCTGCCCTTCTCTGTTCTGCCATTCAGCACGTGCCTGTGCCGCCATTACAGTCTGGAACATGCGTCTGGTGATACCAGCTGCTGCGCTCTGTCCTGCAGGTGCATGTCTGCCAGAGGTCCTCCTACGAGCAGCACCGGCCACATGCCTGTGTGGCACATCTGCAGTCATTACACTGACACTATGGTGTGTAGACACACCTTCTGTAGCCACCACACGTTCCTGTTCCACACCAACAGATGCTGACTGTCCTTCCACTATGGCCACCGGTGATGCGGTATGTGTTGGCAGCAGAACTGTGTGCGGGGAAGAGGGGGACATAGCTGGGATGGTAACCACTGGCACAGATTCAGCCCCTGACAACCCTGCCTGTACCTCATGCATATGTTCATCACCGCTAGTATCTGTGGGGACACTAACATCAGATGGACCGCAGGAGGGTAACGCACCTACATCACCTGTGAATGCAAAGAAATACTGTATAGTACAATAGACACAGACACACACACACACACACACACACACACACACACACACACACACACACAGACACACACACAGACACACACACACACACAGACACACACACAGACACACACAGACACACACAGACACACCATGCATGTGATTTGTCAGATGGCATGCAGCATGCCTGCGATAGAGCAGAGGGCATGCAGCTCAGACATTAATAGTGTTAGTAAGCATACCTCCCTGGGGTGCACACTACAGCAAGCAGGTGTCATATCAGTAGGCATGCAGTTCACACAATCATGGTAGTATGCATGCATCCCCGTGATATACCATGTGGCCCAGAACAGGATAACAGTACACATGGCTGACATGACCTTGACATGTAATTTGCTGACATGTGCATTAACATGCATACATGTTTGACACAATGGTGTCCTGACACATGTAGAGCATCATAATGGGCTTCACATTGCAGTGTTGTGTGTATGCCCTACAGATGTTTAGCAAATGTGCATGAGCACGGGAGGGTAGTGTGAGCCATCTACATTGCTATACAGTGTGAAGTACAGACACTGTGCCATTGCATGGCAACATGAGGCATGTATGTTGCTGTAGAATGCATAATATGTACACATTGCATAGCCATAACTGCAATGCAGTCATGATGTTCGACAGATCGTATATGGTAGACTTCAATGACACCTCCAGTAGCTGTGCACAGGCGTTTAGGTTGTCCACTGTACCACATCAACTGTATAATCGGTCAACTAAGGCTATAATTGGACCATGTGTGGACAATGTGCAACAGGGTGTATACACATCCCATGTACTGTGTGGCTGCATGTCTCTGGCCATCCCCCATGGCCATGTGTGCACATGTGGTGGCCAATTGTTTGTGATGGGCATCTTCTCCACATGTCTGTGTGGTCCCATATGACATACACCCATACATGTCAGATATGTCACATTCCACAGGTCTATGCAGACAACGGGTTGTATGTTTGGTATGTGGGGTATAGGTCATGTGATAGTGTGACAATATTGCAGACAGAACACTACATGTCTGGGACATGTCAGGTGGCACATCACAATGTGTGCAGCCGATGCAGGGGCATATGACATAATGGTGACACTTGTGGGCTGCCCATATCACAGCTCACTGTGTGGTACTGTGTGCGTACTACACATGTTGTTCCAATGCATACTACATATGCCTCCATTGTAGAACACCTCCACCATTGTATGCACAGCTGACCACACATATCGCAATGACAAGTACTGTGGTTTCAAGTCTGTGTATCATTACGTGTGAATATATTGCACATGGGTGGCGTGTGTGAATGCACAGTGGTGCGACCTGCATATTGTGACTGGAACAAACTTCAGGTGTGCAAGTGTTAACTGGCCACATGGCAAATAGATCTACACTGTAACATGCCTGATACTGATGACAGTCTCACCTGCAACGGACCCATGTCTGTGTGGCACGCCAGAGGTACCTGTATAGGGGTGACACACCAGTAAGAACATTATCCATGACTGTATGACAGCCACAGGTTGCACTGTGCATGTGCACACATTCACCTGTGTAATAGCATATAGTATGCACATGTGTGCATACACAACGTAGCATACTGTAGTATGCAGCATGTGTGTCCACATACCTGGCATATGTTGTTACTTTACATTATGTACAGTGACACATGCAACTACATGGGATATAATAGCCATATGTGCATTACTGACTTACCAGGCAACTCCAGGCTCATTGGTTGGGAGACACCCACCTCCACGATGGCAGCTAGTGTTTCTGGATGCTGTTCTCTGGGTGTCCCCAGACTGGCCAGTAGCTCCTCGGTGTGTGTGAGTGGGGGCTGGGTTGGTGGCCCACCACCTGTTCCACCTTGTTCCCTGGCGATTGCAGTGGCATGCTGTTTTGCATGTCGTATCAGGTCCGTGCAGTGTCTGCGCACCTGCTGGTAGGTGCGGTTATGGCCACCCACATTGTTCACCCTCCTGCGTAGATCCTGCCACAGGTCATCCCGCTGCTGGGCATGCTGTGGCACATGGCTGAACAACAAGTCATAGTTGTCATGGAGCTGTGGGATTAGGACATCATCCTCCTGGCGGGTGTATGCTGGGAGGCGTGTACGGGGCATTATCTGTAAAACATAATGATGGTGACAGGTCACAGTTTCAGAGATGTACAGAGATACTGCTGCACATACATTTCTATGACATCTACTGCATCTGCACAGTTATCTTTGCAAGGCACCATGACACTGACACGACTGACGTGTTTGTGTCACACATGTTACACCCATTATGCATTGGATATCATCACCATATATGTGTGTCACCTCATTACAGTGTTCATACTCCATGTAAATGCTGTCTTGTTGTGGGCATGTCTATTTGCCTGCACTTGTGTTCTTACCTATCTGCACATGCCTCGATGTGTCCACGGTACTACTGTTGACCTGGATGCTGTGTATATGTCACATATCAACACAGACACAGCCGGAATGGACTTGAGCAGTGACAATGCACACATACGCATGGACACCTGTACATGCATGTGTTTTGCCATATACATCTACACAGCACTGTACAACTGTTCAACATCCTGACACGGATCGCCTGTATTACACATGTGATAGACATGGGACAATGGATAGTCAGACGACATTCGCAGGGATGGTCATCAACCATAGCATGTGGGGGCACGGTTTCCACGCTGTTACAGATGGCCATTGTGCCACTGCAAGCTGCATCAGTGCCACATTACTGATCCAGTCAGTTGATAGTACATCTACCATGCGGCCATCACACCATGTATGACTGGGATGACATCTGCAGCTTTGATGGACAGGGTTGCATGGTATGGTGGGAGTATGTCACATATATGGCACAGGGATCTGTCCAGCCTGTGGCGATCCTAGTATTAGGATGGTGGCTGTCCATGACATATGTCATATAGATCAGGATATGGACATGCAGCATGTCCATCATCATGGTGTAGCAAATGTCCTTCTGCAAGGTAGATGGCATGCTGCATAATGGAGGTGTGGATTGTGAAGGCTGTTATCGCACATCCATGCATAGCCATTACCCCTTACAGGTGGTATGTGATCCAATATTGGTCACCACAGTGCTGTATATGCCTGGCCACTGCTCTCTGTGCTCATGGATGGCACCCTGACATGACATAGGTACCTCAGATGACTATCTAAGGGGCCTGGAGACGTCACCATGTCGGGGGTGCACTGCACAAGATGTAATATCTGTAGAGGCTCTTTATGGGATATTATAGTGGATTATAGTGAATATCACAGCAGTAGAGGTCCAGTCCAGCAACATCATGCTACATGAGCCACATACTCTACATGCATCTCAAATTAACATACTACTGATGACATATGTGCAAAGCAAAAACATTACATAGCTATCAGATGCATCCTGTATTGTCAATAGCTGTAATGTAACTAGAGCCTAACCAGACAACCTAGGTAAAAAAAAAAGCAGTCATATTAACCTGAACTATTATACATGATTAGCACAGTAACTGAGACAAATTCTACTAACCACCTAGGCAAGGCTCCAGAAACAGCTTGTATTTTTGAGTGCTTTCATTTTTTTAATAGTAAAAGCAAGAACTTCATCAGAAAATACAAGTCAAATGAGACAAGCAGTTTAAAAACAGAGCCAAAAAAATCACATGACTAAACGCTACCAATCATTAAATAGTGGGTGTTGTCATAAAAGGAATACTTAGACTGAAATTTAAAGTGCAAGTGAAGAATAATAAACAATAAATAAATTAATGTCATATGATTTAAAATATAAAAAATAAACTATCTGCTCAACTTTTGCATCGGTGAAAAACACTTTATATTTATGTGTTCATTAAGTCCAGGATCACATAAAAGAGCATGCTTAGCATCGCTCATTCATCCTCAGTGTATTTCAAACCATTGGGAATTTACATTTGGGCAAACATAATATTTGACTGTAATTCTAAGTAGTTAGTTTACTTGGCATCCTGTGAGTCCTGTGAAAGCTTTTACGTCTGCAAGACTACAAGATCTTTGTCATGGAGAATCTACAAGCCCAGCACACCATGGCTATACGCAAGAAAGAGTCAAATACTGCACTTGCTAAACATGATCTTTTGATAGTGACTTTAAGAAGTTCACTTTTTTGTTTTAGACTTTGTGCACACAGAGAATTTTTGTGGTTGCAGTAACAGTTTGCTTGAATGCGGTAAATTCAGCTTAGAGCTGATCATGATCCTGGATTTAATGAACACATGAATATAAACAGTTTTTTACTGATGCAATAGTTACACTGACTGTTTATTTGTTTTTTAGACTTTAAATCATATGACATTATTTTATTTATTATTTATTATTCTTCACTTGTACTTTAAATTTCAGTTCAAGTATTTCCTTTTTTGACAACACCAACTATTTAATGATTGGTTGTGTTTAGTCATGTAATTTGTTGGCTATCTTTTTTAAACTACTTGTCCCATTTGACTTGTATTTTTCTGATGAAGTTCTTGTTTTTACTATTAAAGCACAAAAGCACTCATAAATACAAGCTGTGTCTGGAGCCTTGCCTAGGTGGTTGGTAGACTTTTTCTCAGTTACTAAGTTTGGTTTGTGTCATACTATGCTATTGGTGTTCTACATGATTATCATACACAACACAATCAATAGTGAGCAGTGAATACTTACTCCATTAGCAGACAGTGGGCAGGATTCACAAAGCCTCCGTGTAAGAGTTATAACTCATACACGGAGGCTGCAGTTAAACGGAGTGATGTCAGCATGCTCTGCATATTCATGAGAGCATGCTGAATCACACTTAAGGCCAACACGGTCCGTGTAAAACAGTAGGGGGCGTGTCCGTAGGCCGAGCCATGTAAGCGGACACGCCCCCAGAAGAGGAAAAGTACCCAAAGTAAACACCCACAACAGAGTCCACGGAAATGTGAATAAACAGAACACAACACATGCCCCCACAGACTATGAACAGAAAACATATAAATAAACACGTTTTACATATTTTTTTAAATTGTAAAAATGTTTAACCATGAGTGCGCTCGTTTGTGCGGGCGTGCCCGTAGCGCAGCTACAGTTAGCAGTCAGTGGGAAAGCATATAAGAACTAAATATGCACAATAAGCCAGGAAGCAATAGCGCAGTGGTAGAGATGTTGGCTGAAGAGCAGGCATTCATGGTTCGAGCCCCCACAACACCAATTTTTTTTTTTAGCAAAATAAGCAGGAAACAAATCCCTGACAAATATGTACACATAAAACCACAATTTATGTAAAATGTAATGAAATATCCCATTTATATTGAAGAAATGTGAGGTAACAAAAGAATAAAAAATGCCAGATGTGCTCATAGCTGAGCTACAGTTTAACAGAGTGAGTGCATCTGCCCGTAGATGAGCAGTGGTTTAACTGGTGCAAAATGAGTGCCCGTAGCTGAGCAGTGGTCTAACATGCTAAATCTATGTGCCCCTAACTGAGCTGAGCGTAATATGCGTGCCGATAGCCAAATGAGGCTTAAAGCAGCGTACCCCGTTTGCGCTGAGCTGCGCACCGCGCAAACAAGCTAACCGACGGGCAACGTTGAGCAAGCCGTATCAAAACTGCCTTTACACAGACACACCCCTCAGCATGTCTAGACAGTCATGAAAAATAAAAAGCAGTGGCCAGGTTCGAACCCAGGATACTATACACCATAGTTAAGGTACAGAACCACTAAGCCATGACAGCAGTACCTAGAAATGCAATAATAACTAATATACAGGAATGAATACAAACTAGAGCATGACAATGCAGGTTTACTGAAGTTGATACAATTCCAAAATGGCCAATCACAGATATGTGTGGGAAAAACGGACTATATAAGCCCCATAGGCGGGAATACACAACATAAACGATTGTAGAACTGACCTGCAGGCAGAATGACAGGAGTAGGAGAGGGTAGTTGCTTTCGAGCACAGAGGTGGGGTGTTGAGGAGTCCAGGTACATGGTCTGGCTCCTAGTCCATAATCATGAGGCCCAACTCATGCAGGGCCAGGTCCTCTGGGGAGCATACAGGGCCGAGGTGTGGGACCGGTTGGCTCATGATCTCACCAGTGCCACAGGGATTCCAAGGACTGGTGAGCAGGTCCGTCACCACCATGCGGATCTGAAGAGATGCAAGCAGGACCAACTGAACCTTTGGATCCAGGAGGCCCGGCAAACACCCAACGCCCCACTACTGAGTAAGTAACATTTAATTATGTATGTAAGAAATTAAACTAGCTGATATTATGGAGATGTGTATTCCAATATTACTTCATTTATATTACAGCTGCAGGTGTCCGTTCTGCGAACTGCAGAGCCTATGGCGATAGGCTGGTGCGGTTGCGCCACCAGGCAGGTCAGTAATCCACTACCAGTAACTGTAAAGAAATATAAAAGTATGACAGTCAGCAAAAGAGTGCAGTGTAGTCAGTAAGGAATAAAATCTGCAAGTAACAGTGTGAAAGTGTCTGCAAGTATTGCTTGATTACAAAAGTGTGTTTCAGCCTGTAAGTTAAACTGAAAAATGAAACTGTCTGACATATATTCTGAAATAAAATGCCCTACCTGTAAGAAAATAGTACACAACCTGCAGCAGGCTGAAAAGTATAGCTGCAGAAGATGATGAAATCACATGTGTGAAATATATCCCTGTGGAAATACTGAAACATGACAGAAGTGAGACTGCTGGAAAGGATTGTAATAACTACAGGTAAAACATGTCAATAAAGCCTAGAATTAAGTACCATCCTGAATAGTAAAATGAAAGCAAGTGAGAGAGTGTGAGAAAGTGTCATGAATCCAGCAATACAGTAGTAATAACCCTGAATAAAGTATACTGCAGTCAAGACAGAATGAAATGCATGTGAGATTCAAAACCAAACAGCGAAATCTGTTCAAAGTGTTGCTGCATCTGGAATGTGTATCCCAAAATCTGGATATGTTGCTCTCAGTCTGCAATATGCAGATAGGATGATTGTCTGATATACCAAACATCCACACTTGTCTACAGCTATATAAAGCAAATGTAGCAGGATGATGTAGCTGAACAAAGCTAGATATGAATGTGTATGAAGAACAATAAAATGTATATTGATGTTGCAGTAACAGTCCTATCACCAAGTTGAAATAGTTATCATATAGGAAACTGTAGTTAGAACAGTAGTGTGTATATAACTGTAGCTATTAGAAATGTACAGCATATGTATTGTTATTCGAAGGTGTTAATATTACTTTCTTTACCCCACCCTATAACCACATATAACCCATTCCACGTGAAAATGGTATGTGCAATCACAATTAACACCCCTGGATGTTTGTCCTGTTGGGTCATATATATTTGCATGTCCGTTGATGCATCTGCCCTGTTCATACATCCACACCTGATGGCCTGTTTCCATCAATTAACCCTGCATGTTGTTGGACTGTGTATTTCTGTTCAAATTATGCATGTGTTATGCACGCTGTTCAATGGTGTGAATATCTGGGTGTTTGGTTAATGGGAATACTAATACATGCTGTTACAACTAATTGTGAATGGTATTATATGTCACTAACCCAAACTGTCATGACAGGTGGCCTAATGGTTAAGGTGTTTGCCTTACAAACACAAGGTGCAGGGTTTGAGTCTCACAAGGGATAATTGGCTAGGCTTAAAATGGCTCGCAAAGGCAGTTAGCCTAGTACTAACCTATGAACCTATGAACCTATGAACCTATGACATAATGCAAAACATAGGATGACAGGGAAGGCGGGTTCCAGCGGACCCACCTCTCCCACCTCAGCTGGCGAGTGCACCTGGCACTAGTGCCGAGTCCGGACCCTCCTCCGGTGGCCCTGTGCCACCTGCGGGTGGAAGCGCTGCAGGGGATGGGGCTCGCCCCCCCTCTGCAAGTGTGGCCGGATGAGAACCACCACTCACCCTCCATAGCGTCTGGACTGTGGTGCGTAGGGAGATTCGGGACTCTGTTCTCGAGCCCCTACGCCAGCTCGAGGCATGGGTGGCACAACTAATGGGCATGCCTGTTGCCCGGCCTACACAGCCCCCAGCACAGCCCCATCCTGGGCAGTGAAGGAACAGTGGCAACTGCATATGTGTGGGGATATCAGTTCCACTGTTGCCATCTGTGGGCTCATGGGCTCTGGATATCCAAACCTCCGTCCCCGTCAATTGTGTAACCCCCCCACACGTGTCATACACCGCCCCTGTATGCGTCTTGTTTGTCTTGTCTGTTTACCTACCCAACCTACCTCCCCAGCTGTACCGACTTCCTTCACCTGACATACCACTCTCACCTGAAAAAAAAAAAAAGGGCACTCTATACCCACAAAAAAATTACGCCCCATACATAGCTGCCCATTCCGCACACATGTCTGCTGGACATGGAACCTATCAATTACAATTGGCTGTACAACAAGTATTATTGTTGTCCTGACACCTCTCTCAGGGGTGGAAGGTTTCAAATGTCACACCAAATTACATACATATGCACAGCTGTTGCTGATGAAGAAATGGGCAGCTATGGGCCTTACCTACATCCCTCCTGCACATCCCAAGCTTGTCTCCCTATTGTCTTACCCTCTTTGTGACCCCTTTTTCACCACTTTCCTGTCTCCCCATTTTCTTTTCTTTCAAAGAAAATAGCACGGGTGTGCGCCAGAGTAAGCACCGTTAAGCGGTTATAAGCGGGTGTGCGCGGGTGTGCACATGTGTGCGTGGAGCTAAACGCCAGTGCGCATGCCTGAGCTCCGCGCAAACCAGCGCTAACCTGGTTACAACTGCTTAAATGTGCCTTAGTCCCTTTGATTGACAGGTCCTGTACTCAGTTCAAAAGCAAAATAAAATCCCACTGTCAGTCCCGAACCCAGGACCTTGGAAACATTAGTCTGTACGACCTACCACTAAGCCATGACTCTTATACAAAAACATTGTGCTAAAATAAATATAACATGTAATAGTAGGGATGAATGTAAAGGGAATATAGGATGTGTAGTACACAAAGCATGTCATTTAAAATTACTGTCAAAACTACTGGATTTCCATAATAGTAGTGTGTGAACAGAAACAGCCATGCTAGTTGGCAGCTTGTAGATAATAAGGTCAGTTAAAGTACATATATAAATGTATGTATATGTACATATATATATATATATATATATATATATATATATATATATATCTATATATAGTTGTAGGAGTCAATGTGCATACACACTTGCTACAGGGAACATGAGAGAGGAATGGAGAATTGTGAATATACAACACAGCCTGAATCATGAGAGAGATACTAACCTTTACACTCACAGAACACTGTCCACAGCATACAAGCATGGTCCCCGCCCTCACAATCTAAAAGGGCAATGCCTATCCCACATACCCTTTTATAGCACTGACCTGAAATCACAGTGAGAACTGCAATCAGTACACAACTGGCTCTATGCAATTAGCAAATGCTGGCTTACAATTGGTGCAGAGGCCATCACATGGACCAATGCAGATACCTACAAAAGCATCCAGTGCTAACACTCCCCACATGCAATACATTCATTGCATTGTCTGTAAGCAGACAGAGGGAGAGCGAGAAGTGAGAGAGAGAGAGAGAGAGAGAGCAAAAAAAAAAAGTAGACACTGTGACTCTGTCACCCGAAGCTGTCAGCACTGACAGTAGCAGCAGCAAGCAGAAGCTGTGGTAACGCAACCAGCTGAGACAAACAGAGGTAATGCAAAGTAGCAGGTTAATAGTGTGCATATTGTGAACCCTCCAAATGTGTCATAGGTCTGTATCCATAGGTATGTCCATGTGATATGTTGTGCGTACGTAGTTCCACCAAAAGGGGATGACCATACATTACATGTCAATCAGTCTTAGGCCATGATCCTGGCAGCAGTTGTCTGTGCATTGGCCCAGCAATGGCTGTAGTGACTGCTTTGAAAGGTCAGCCAGGTTCAAAAGTCAGGATCAGCCCATCCCAAAGGCACTCTGGCTGGGAACAAGTGTCTGCAGGTACCCGATGTCACTGCATATGCATCCCATACTGCATAATTCCATAGCTTAGCAGACCAGGCCCATTATGCATATGATGTGGTAATTCCCAGGGTCAGTTGAGGTGCCCCCTTAGTGGTGTGGGACCACTGTTGCTGTATGCCACTGTCCAGGTACATATCCTGTAGTATGGCCAAGATAAACTATCAGTGTTATATGCGGTTGTATGTCCTCTCAGAGTGCCGGTAGCACACATCCAGGGATACCATGAGGTCACAGTGATGCTGTGTGTTCTTCTCTGCTGAGGCGGCCCTCACCTGGACATGTGAGATGATAGGGAGGTTACATCCAGCTGTGATAAATATTTCAACTGGTGGGGGAGAAGGAGGGGGGATACGTGCACCGAACATGTCTGCAAGATTGTTGCCAATATCCGTGTGTTTGGTGAATGTTAAGTAGGTGTGTATTAACACAGAGCATATCTGAGGCATGTGGTCCATATGTGTAACATAACTGAAGAAGGCCTTGTGGTCATCCATAGTGTTTGTGTCCATTTCCCTCCCAGAGTAGGCTGTGGCCATTGTTATGACGGACCGTAGCATGGTACCAGTGCTGACCACAGATGCCTTCCCTTAATGTGAATGTGCTCTGTCCTGCAGTAGCCTCCTGCTATTGTTATACAATCTGCCTCTGTCTGGGGTCCACCGGACAGGATGCCTAACCTTTGTGCATAGGGTCTGGGTTAGAAATGTGTGTGCAAGTTCCATGCAATCTGTGGCATGTCCGTGGTAAGCATTTGCAAATGGGTCAGCAGTGTGGCTTGTGGCTTCCACTGGCCCAGTGTGCTGCATGGATACCATCTCAGTCCCAGCAAGTGAATAACTGTCTAATCACATACATATCAAAGTAGTCTACTGTGCTGGTGGTGGTGGTGGGATATGTATATCCAGGCCGAGTAACTTCTGTCCACATCACAGTAGTGGATGGTGTCCCACATACAGTACCTTGGGATGAACCCCCAGAGTGAGGTTGTGCATTGCGCCTGTCAGTGTGTGCTGACCGATGGGGCATGCTACTATGTTGTGTGGAATGTGGCAGGTATTGTTGCACAGGTGTTGGCTGAGCACTGATATCTGGCCATGTACCTGTGTATCCACCATGACACACACACATGCAACATATGGGAGTAGTAGTATATCACTACACATGAGTATCATGTATAGTATGTGTGCCATATATTGCTGACATGGTCTGCTGATATCCTGTTTGTGTTCTCTTCCAGGGAGATGGCGCGACAGCATAACCCCGCCTACTCTGTGGCGGAAGATGAGGAGATCCACCAGAGCCTGGTGCGGGAGTATGACATCCTGTTTTCCCGCACCAGTCAGAATCAGCAGGAGAGGGCCGCACTGTGGCAAGACCTTGTCCGTAGGGTAAATGATATTGGCATGCATAACAGGACATATGAGCAGGTACGACATCACTGCAGTGATTTAATCCGAAGTGTCCGGCAGCATGCATCAGATATCCACAGGCAACAGGTTGCCACAGGAGGTGGGGTGGCCACACATCCCCTCCTCACCAGACTGGAGGGGCTACTCCTAAGTGTTGTGGCTCCAGCCCCGGAACACCAACAGCAGTACACCTGCATTATGATGGAGGCTGGTTCCACACAGCAGCACGACATGGAGTGTGCAGGTAATATGCCATATGTACACTTGACTGTTCTGTACACTGTATCATATGCAATATCAATGGCACAGTTGTGCCCACTGACATTAATCTCATCATTTATGCAGGTCCCTCCAGGGTTACAGCAAGACAGGCCATCCATGCTGGTGAGTGTGTTTAACATAACCTATAATAGTCCTGATAATGCTAGTAACAGTAGTGTAACTCAGTAGTGCTCTGTGTGTATACTGCGGGGTGTGCATGTGTGCATGTGTGCAGGTGTGCATGTGTCCACGTGTGCATGTGTGCATGTGTGCATGTGTGCATGTGTACACATGACCACGTGTGCATGTGTGCATGTGCCCATGTGTGCATGTGACCACGTGTGCATGTGTCCATGTGTGCATGTGTCCACGTGTGAATGTGTCCACATGTGCATGTGTGCATGTGTGCCTGTGTGCATGTGTGCATGTGTGCCTGTGTGCATGTGTCCACGTGTGCATGTCTGCATGTGTGCCTGTGTCCATGTGTGCATGTGTGCCTGTGTTCATGTGTGCATGTGTGCATGTGTCCATGTGTGCATGTGTGCATGTGTGTATAAGTGCATCACTGGTAACAATGTCTGGAGACTGTAAACTGTGTTTCCTGTCTTCCTCCCACAGGTTCTGGGGCTGCTCTGGTGACCTGCAGCAGGGAACCTGAATCCTGTGCCACGGCTACTGGCAATGATGATATTTGTGTAATGGTACAGGAATGTGTGTCAGGGTCTGCCATTGGTCAGCCAATTGACAGTACACAGCTGTCAACCCCATCATTGCGCACAGTCATCCTGCCTGTACATCCTTTGTCACCATTGTCCCTAGGTAATGGACAGGATACAGTGGGCATAGACCAGGGTAATGTGGTACCTGTGGCACATGCATTCCCACACAGCAGCCATGGGCAGGGCCCTCCGATGGTACCACACAGACAGTTGCCCATGGGTTCTCGTGGGAGCATCCATGGGCGTACTGCCTCTGGCCGACATGCCCAAAGAGGTCTGTCAACCTCAGCTATGTTTCGGACTGTCATGCAGGCACAGTCACGTATGGAAAGGTACACTAGACAGGGTCTGAGGGAGCTGAGAGCATGTCGCACAGCCATGACAGACAGTATGCGTGACATTGCGGATGCAATCCGTAACTTCACCGATGTCATAGACAGACATTGTGGGGACATATTACAGCAGTTCCACAACCAGATGTCCATGAGCCAGGGCAATGGTGGGCGTTTGTGGCATTGACGTGGCCGTATGCCGGCAGCAGCAGCAGCTGGCAGTCGGCACAGATGACAACAGGCTCGCACATGCCCCCATAGTGCCAGCAGCAGCCCCAGCAATGCTGGGTCTGTGCTGTCATCGGAACGCCCCAGGAGACCACGTGCACGTGGCTCTGGACAGTCCCAACAGGGACTTGTGTCCAGTCAACACACTCCCGCTTCTGATGACAGTACCCAGTCTGGCTTTGTACTGGATACGGTCCGTAGCACCCCTGCCAGGCACAGGTACCGTGTCCGTGCACACAGACACTGATCTGTATGGCCTGCCAGGTGCAGTCTGTGGCTGTCCACAAACCCCTGTATATGGCAGCCATGAGGTGGAACTGTGTGCGTGCATACACACATGCGAAATGTTACCACCTAGGGCAACCACATACACACACACACTGCACCAACACTGCCCCACCCTGTACTGCTGCCCCTCAACAACACACATACACACACATGTCAATTGGTGGTATCAGTGGCTGACTCAGGCATACCTAATCCACACCCTGTGCATATGATGACACTGTGCCACCTCCTGCAATCTCCAACATCATTGCAGGAACAGGTAAACACGTTGCTGATGCACAGGGTGACTACATAGAAGTGTATTAGTAGTATCATGTTGGTAACAGTACAGTGTGCTGCTATGACTGTGTGTTTATCCCAGCATGCCTGCTGCAGTAACTGTATGAATGTCCTGAATTGTTATCTGCACCCATAGTACATACCAAAGTATAACAGCTGCACATAATTGCATGCCGGTGGTAAGGTTGTCAACAGATAGCCGCATACATGGGTAGCACAGGGGAAAGCTAACGCAAGTAGTGATATGCAATGGTGGACATGTACAGTAATGGTGTCAAGTTGCCCACAACGACTATGCCATGTGGATGTTGGCGCATGTAGATATGTGTGCAGTACCAATGTAATCCAAATCACAAATAAGTATGACATAATATCAGTTCTACCATGGGCATCTGCGCTGCGTATTCCTGGGTACATGTTGATAGTGCCTACATATTTGCATTGTTACTTACTGTTATTGTTACCCCTTCTTTGTTGTATAATGCACTACTTCCAGCCCTGTTTACTGTAGCTTTGTTTGCATGCATGTTCGCTTGGGGTTCCCTGGAACACTGCTTACACCTGCAATGCAGAGTTACATTGCTTCTGTAGACTTCTAGTGACATCTGCATAGCATACGATACGTATGTCAACTTTACACATGACAGAACATCACTGTCTGTCCTGTACACATGTACGTTGCCTGTGACACATTGCACATGTCTTACCTGGCATTTACCCACGTGTGCAGTCATATATGTCAGTGCTATGAAACAGTAGCGGTACACCCACACATACACACCTTCAGTATGTTGTTCCCCATTGGCCCTATGTGTTGGTACTCACCATGGCAATCACACTACTAGGGTAGCATGTGCAAAGGTAACCTGTGAATCGCCTCTATGGTCCAGTTGTGGTTTATGTGAGTCATGTGTCATTGCCACAGCTGCCACATGTATGCAGTCAGCCATCACCCTTGGCCAGGAACGTACAACACATGTGTGGGATGCCACCACACAACCAATCTGGGGACTGGTCTCTCTGAACCCAGTAATGCCATACCCTGTCAGGTGGCATGTCATATATACTACATCCTGGACAAACGTCAACCCCAATCCCTGCTGCTACTATTGATAATACCCCTGAAGATGTTCCTGATAGTTTTGACCAGTTCTTTACTGAGACATTTCAGGCCCTAGCTAGCCATCTACCTCCTAGCTCCCCTGGTCCTGAAAGTAGCACCCCTAGAAAACTACTTGCATCCAGCTGCCAGCCAGTCGCCACTTCACTTCTCCGTACCTTGATTGAAACAGTGAAACCCACTACACTTTCTGCTGATCAACTCCCTGCCGAGTACCTATCAAAACCAGATGATGCTATTGCTTACCCCGTCTCAAAGGTAATCAAAGGAACCATGGTAGAATCTAACTTTCCCACCATCTGGAAAATGTCATATGTAATCCCACTCCACAAAGGAGGCAGCTCTACTGAAGTCTCCAATTATAGGCCAATAGCTATACTCTCTCCACTTGCAAAGATTATGGAAACTTTCGTCATAGACAATTCATGCACCACCTAATCCAAACTCACATTATGGCAGACACTCGCATTATGGCAGACACTCAGCATGGCTTACGTCCTCATCACAGCACTACTTCAGGCCTCCTAGCCTTTACTAACACCATAAGCCATACTTGCAACAATAATTATATATCCGCAGCCCTCTTTTTGGATATTTCAAAGGCATACGATATGGTTGATCACCAAATTGTACTCCACACCCTGCAAAGACTGTCTAGATACTGGAGCCTTCCAATGGTTTCAATCCTACCTGCATGGTCGACAGCAGGCTGGCCTCTGGCAGAACAAACTCTCTAACCTTCTACCTAACACCCTCAGAGTACCACAAGGCTCTATACTAGGGCCCTTGCTGTTCTCCATCTTCATTAACGACCTTTATACTGTCATCCCAAAAGTCAGCTGTATCCAATATGCTGAAGACTCTACTCTGATCTGCTCAGCCACATCTCCAGTAGAGTTATGGTCAGCTACCCAGACCACCTTTAATACAATAGAAAACTGGCTTTCTGAACATCGTCTGATCCTAAATCCCAATCAAACTAAACTGCTGTTATTTCACCAACACGTAGGTCTACCACTTTCACCGTTACCATAACATCAACTGATGGCACAATAATCTCCCCTGACCCATCTCCGAAACTATTAGGTGTCATCATAGACAATAATCTCAAATGTGACCTACATGTTAACCAGATTATCAAAGCCATCAATAGAAAACTAGGGTCTCTTTACGGAATTCAAGCCTTCCTAGCCACTCCAGCTAAAGGTGCCATAGCTCGCTCACACCTTGTTTCAACCCTTCTGTATGCATCCCCTCTACTCTCGAATATGAACAAGACTGTCCTTAACAAACACTCAATTTGCTACAACCACATTGCCAGGTTTGCCACTGGGCTGCCTTTTAGGACACATCATTGCATCAATCTAAATCAGCTTGGTTGGCTTGCAATACCCAGCCTAATACAGTATAACCAACTGATTATGGCCTATAAAATCCTCTATAATTCAGACAATACTCCTGAACTTCAAATATTATCACCCCCTATAACAATCCTAGACCGCTTCGATCCTCTAACAAATTACTACTTCAGACTAGCAAGTTTAATAACACAGCCGGTGATTCTCTCTTTGCAATCCCTGTAAGTAGATCCTGGAACTCACTTCCAGCTGATATTACCCTACTGTCCACCTTAGGTCAATTTAACAGTAGACTCAAACAACATTTGTCACTTAACTGGCTATGTCAATGTATCAAGCCTGGCTAACTCGAATGTGTAAAATCTGTGAACCACTTTACTGTGTAATTTTAATTTAATCCTGACTTGTGCTCAGGTCTAACATTAACCTGTGGAACATGTTTGACTTGCTTACTTATGTAATCTCTGTAAATAATCTGTTTGTAATATGTAATGCTAGTATTATGTAATGCTGTATCTGCTACCCTCGTAGCTTGTCTCCACGGGCCTCCCCTGGAAATGGACATGCATCCAGTCGGACTATCCCAGTCAACAAATGTAGGATAAATAAATAAATCAATAAAATATATTACAGTGACTACAATACCAGTCAGACATTGACACGCACTGACAGCATGCTGAACACACTGGGGCATACGTGGGGACTCAGAATAGCAGCCTGCCTGGGCATCACACACCTCCGCAGCTGGCACACAGGCATATGTTCCGTCGGAACACAGCACATGCCACACATGGCACGCACATCCCCTGTGCCACACACTCACAGTCTGTAGGGCTACACAACACACCTGCTACAGACGTGTCAGGTACCTGTCTTGTGTGCTGCACTGGGGTCCCGCTCAACAGGCTATATCTGGTGAAGGTCACAGTGATATGCCTCAGGGGCACTATGGTCCACCACAGCACACATGCATACAGGTCAGTCAGAGGCATGGACAGATATGACTCACTCATTGACCATGCCAGTATGGCTGCCTGAGACATACCTCCCTGGACTACATGATAGGGAACATAGAATGGATCTCTCAGCGTGTGGCACAGGCCAGTATGAGCCTGATGTTGGTTGCCAACATACCCTCACCAGGTATTCTACCACTATATGTGGGAAGGGTGTTGTATGTCTACATTATGCTCAGTCTCCACTGTCATTCATAAGGTATCCACTGGCTGTCAACGTGTGCGTACATGCTAGGGAAGCCACAATGATGTGCAAGGGTCATCTTGCACGTGACACCCATGGCCCGATGTATAATGGCAAAGCTCCTTGGTACACACATACTGCCTTATGCTGCAGGACATGGTTTACATAGTGACCTCCGTGGGTATCACACAGGTTAGGACACTAACAGTGCTGCTACACAACAACAGCAGTGTACACCGGAAGATGCATGCACCAGACACTGCCCTCAGCACGGTGAACTGCAATGTCTGTGCAGTACCAGATTCATGATTCATGGCTCACAGGTGTTACCCATCACTGACAGGTTATGCCCCATACCATGCCTGTTGTCCCCTACACATGTAACACACATGGATAGGGGGGTGGTATCCCAAGGTAACACAGATACACACACCTCCAGGTTGCTGGCACAGCACAAACCATCAGGGCCTACTCGTGTGAAGCTAACAGTGTGTCGGACTGCCATCTGGTTCATAGCCTGGCACACACAACCCTCCCATACACAGGAAGACCACCTATCCTCCATAACAACACTGGCAATATGACAGTCTCAAGAACTGTGTTTATATGGCTGGACTGCATCCAGCCAAACATTGTGTGTGAGCATTACTGTAGCTACAACACACTAGTTGAAGGGTTCACAGCATGTGGTCACCGAATTGCAGTGGAATGACATGTTACCACTACCACAACAGGTGGGAACATGCAGCACCTGTACATCGACTACATGTACACTATATGGCCCAGACCAGATGTGTATCCCCTGCTGTAGGTCTTTCACCATAGACACCCACACTGTATAGAGACATACCACGTGCGGACCCTGCACAGTAAGACACAGTCATATTGGTGTACATTGCAAATACCATTTATCCACTCGAAGCATGTGTCAGACATGGTAACTACTGCAGGTCACAGGTATTTATGTGTATGTGTCACACACATACATCATGTGTGCAATGCCATTGCTGGTTTAGGCAATGGCATGCATTATGTACAAACACCCACACAAGGTCATACTGTGTGACACAACCACACGTGACAGTTGTGGGTTACCAAAACATACCTATCTGTACTCTGACAATGGTAATAGACACAGTAGCAGAGCACACTATTGGCATTACTAGCCAACTAGCCCTGTTTGGCTGTGCTGATAGTGTGGTGACATCCCCTGTGTTTACTGGGGGAGTATGCAGCATCTGGTGTATTGTAGTATTTGCCAAATGGATCTGTTCGCTCACACTAGCATTTACACACACCCTACTACCCACACACACATGCACACTTGCCATTTGCAGGATTCATTCCCCTACCTAACTAAGTCATGACACGTGAGAAAGACGCATTAGCGAAGTGCACTATTCGGTTTACTAGATAGTTCCTCTTCTCTGGCTATACTTATAGGGTGCTGACAACATCAGTATTTTGAAAGGGTAATGTGCATCAGGTAGTGTGATCTCCTGATTGCCAAAACTAACATGTTTTTCATACGGAAATGCACACACACAAACTCCCCACATCCAAACATACACACATGCCATTTACAAGTTTCAAACTCCTACCTAATTATATTACGATACTCGGGAGAGACGCATTAGCAGAGTGCGCTATTCACATTACTGGGAGGCTTCCCTTCTCCTGCTGTACTTATAGGGTGCTGACATCATCTGTGTTTAGAAAGGGAGTGTGCATCCTGTAGTGTGTTCTCCCAGTTGCCAAAAGGGACATTTCCTCACACAAATTTGCACACACAGTAACCCCCTCATCCAAACACACACACTTGCCATTTGCAGGATTCAAACCACTACCTAACTATGTTATGACACTCGAGACGGATGCATTAGCAGGGCGCGCTATTCGCATTACTGGGAGGCTTCCCTTCTCCTGCTGTACTTATAGGGTGCTGACATCATCTGTGTTTAGAAAGGGGAGTGTGCATCCTGTAGTGTGTTCTCCCAGTTGCCAAAAGGGACATTTCCCTCACACACACTAACCCCCTCATCCAAACACACACACTTGCCATTTGCAGGATTCAAACCACTACCTAACTATGTTATGACACTTGAGACGGACGCATTAGCAGAGCGCTATTCGCATTACTGGGAGGCTTCCCTTCTCCTGCTGTACTTATAGGGTGCTGACATCATCTGTGTTTAGAAAGGGGAGTGTGCATCCTGTAGTGTGTTCTCCCAGTTGCCAAAGGGACATTTCCTCACACAGCACACACAGTAACCCCCCTCATCCAAACACACACACTTGCCATTTGCAGGATTCAAACCACTACCTAACTATGTTATGACACTCGAGACGGACGCATTAGCAGAGCGCTATTCGCATTACTGGGAGGCTTCCCTTCTCCTGCTGTACTTATAGGGTGCTGACATCATCTGTGTTTAGAAAGGGGAGTGTGCATCCTGTAGTGTGTTCTCCCAGTTGCCAAAAGGGACATTTTCCTCACACACAGTAACCCCCCTCATCCAAACACACACACTTGCCATTTGCAGGATTCAAACCACTACCTAACTATGTTATGACACTCGAGACGGACGCATTAGCAGAGTGCGCTATTCGCATTACTGGGAGGCTTCTCTTCTCCTGCTGTACTTATAGGGTGCTGACATCATCTGTGTTTAGAAAGGGGAGTGTGCATCCTGTAGTGTGTTCTCCCAGTTGCTAAAACGGACATTTCCTTCACACACACACAGTAACCCCCCTCATCCAAACACACACACTTGCCATTTGCAGGATTCAAATCACTACCTAACTATGTTATGACACTCGAGACGGACGCATTAGCAGAGCGTGCTATTCGCATTACTGGGAGGCTTCCCTTCTCCTGCTGTACTTATAGGGTGCTGACATCATCAGTGTTTAGTAAGGGGAATGTGCATCCTGTAGTGTGTTTTCCCAGTTGCCAAAAGGGACATTTCCCTCTCACAGCCTTTCACACACACAAACCCCACTCACCCACACTGAGCATTTGCAGGATTCGAACCCCTACCTAACTATATTATGACACTTGAGGGAGACTCATTAGCAGAGCACACTATCTGAATTACTGGGCATCTGTTCTGCACCTGTAGTATTTCTAGGGTGATGACATCTTTATTTCTACAGAGGTATGTAGATGTAGTACTACCTGTCAGGTGGGGGATAGCATATATATGCATTTGCAGCCACCTACATCAGGGTCAGATATGCACATCGCACTGGCAGGTTATGTTCTATACCATGCTTTGGGACCACAGGACCTGTAACACACAACACAACCAGTCCAGAACACCACACCCACATCCAGGACACACACTTAGCTTCCCTGGGAACAGTGCCAGGATATGCAGGTATTCACATACACCATTCCAGTTGTTAACATCAGGTACAGGCATATTGTGTGTGAGAACTACTCAGGCCTCTACCACTTTACCCTACAGCCACTACAATTTGTGGGTCCATGTGCTATGGCAGAACCACACACCACAGCCACATGGGTGAATACATATTGCACCTGTCCATCTGCAACGTGGGTACTCACTGTTCCACACCAGAGGTAGACCACCATTGTTGATATCTGACCATACCCACCTTTCCCTGGACATCCATATCTCATCTCCACCCCAGGCAAGGTTGTCACTGCACACAAACTGTGTTTAGCACAAGCAGACTCTACACTTGTGTAGACTGGGGTGGATGACTTCAGAGGACCCATGCTGGAGGACTATACTGGCCACTCAGCATAATCCTTGACAATTGCATCCTATGAGCATGTGTACAGTTTGCATTGGTCATGCTATCCCACATATACCCATGACTGCTCCACAACAAGACACCTGTCAGCTGTACACTGGCCATATATGCGCCGTTCAACAGACAGAGTGACCTAATACATTGCAGAGCTGTAGCCCACAGAGGGAGGACATCTGTGGACAGTTCCAGCATGGCACTTCATTCACACATACTCATTACAACACAGTGTTGACAGTGGAATCGTCCAGAGAATGCAGATAGGGCTCCCCTCAGTCTGTTATTGACGGACACCTACTGTCAGAGATCCTCAGCAACCCTCTCACAGCACACACCGACAACATGGCTGTGGCTTAGCACATTCAATCCCTGAGACCTCCACGGTGCCCCTGCTTGACAGAGGCACAGCTCACTAACCTCACATGTTGCCTTCTGTGACCTACTTTACAGTGGCATGGTAGCCTACTATCCTGGGGATGCAGATGCCAAGCACACTCTGGCTGAGCTGTCATTCCCTGGGGCAAGAAGCCTAGTATTGACCTCTACACCCATATGTTCAATTGTCGGATGCACAATATTTGTTGTGCTGTTCTACTGTTTGCAGGTCTTTATTGCCATAGCATTCCCTGTTCCTATGACCAACTTGTGTATCTGTGGCAGATGTTTGCATATGACGGTGATCCACTATATCACTTATGTCTCTGTGGTCATTTACTGTGTGCACTGGGCTGATTGCTGTGTTGTGGTTGGTTCCTGGACTGACACGTACAAATACCAGATATGTGTGGCCAACTGCTACACGGAGATATGGCCTAAGTGTGTGAGCATGCCCAGTTCAGCCTTTCCATGGCATGTTGTCTGACATATGCCTCATTTATCAAAGTGTGCGAGCATGCCCAGTGTGAGCTTTCCATATGTTGCACTCTGAAGTCCACCACATATTTGGGTGTGTGTGACCTTCGACATTATCGCACGTTTATGATTGTGTGTTGGGTGTCATGTTGTGTACTAACTGGCCAACTGCTTCGTGTCTGCCACAACAGGGATTATACTGTGCCTGCAGGAATTGCATGGGATACTTTGCAGACAGTTCTCAACATACTTTCATAATGACCTAACACTGTAGTACCATATAGTGTACTGGTTCGGTACTTTCACTGTGGTGGACAGTATCCTGGGCTTTAGTCCTATCACTGCTTGACATCTTCATAGTGAGCACAACAGACTGTGTAGGGGCCAGTTGTGCACATATGACCATGTTGCAATATGTTCAGATATGGACTACCTACACCAGGCTCGTCCAACATTGCTAGTGTATTCCACAACATGGGTGGACATTGGCAAACACTAGCGATGTTCTGTAGGCCATTTCTGATGGTAGTCACAGGGTGTGTTTGTCCTTCGACACACATTGTAACTGGAGTTTGCCATTACATATGTCATGGTTGGTATACTGTGCCTCTGTCTACCTCTGACATAACAGTGATACCCAGGGTAGCCTACCATCTCCCATACACTCATCAGGATGCCTCTTGAGGGGTGTCGATATGTGGCACTCTGGCTGACCTGTACCAGGAGTTTACTGAAGTGTGGGGTGCCTTCTGTGTTATGGATCATTCTGTACAGCTTGTCCTATGTATGTCAGTGCTGGGGTTCAGGTCTCTCATGTGCATAGCTCACTGCCATTCAGATTGTACAAGGTGCAACATGTTCATTCATTCCAGGTTGGACATGGCTTCATACATCAGGCACAGCTTTCCTGTAGCTGGGAAGGATGGCGGTGTGTGGGGCTGCAGTTTGTTTACTCAGGCAACACATGGCATCTGTTCATGCTCTTTGCTACCCCTGGTGGGGTACTGTTGTGGACTTTACAGTTGATGGAGGTGTCTGCTGCGGTATATCCCACAGGGGCTATTGTAGTCAGTTGTGATGCTGATGGAGGATGGCTGCAGAGCCAGAGTGAGTTCCCCTTATCTACATCTGCCAGCCTTCATGTTTGGGTGGGTATATGGTACATGTTTCTGCGAACACTACAGACACATGTTTGTCCAGTGCAGGATATTTATCACCTTTTGTACCCAGGTCTCACATTACATGTTAGGTACCTCATGGGTTAACACCTGTGTGGTAATTTGTGGGCACTTACTGTATATCCACGGTGGTTGTCTATACACAGTTCTGCGATTAGCTTGCTGACATGGCTATGGCTACAGTTGTCTGTTTGTAGGTGGCCCTTTTGTGGGTTGCTTGTGTCAGCTGGGGGTCGGATATGGTGGGCTGTTTGTACTCCTCTGCATACATGCTCAGTCACAGTCCTTCCATGTTGGCCTATACCTATGGGACATGTATACAGAGCGGGGGTGGGGGGGCCAAGACCAGGCCTTGTGGGATGCCACTCATATCCGCTTTGTAGTCTGACATGGATGCGGCATGTCTGACCATGTCAGTTCTGTCCTTGGTCTGCTTTGCAACCCCTCTACTGACATAGGGGTGTATATTTAAGCTGGTGAACATATCCATACTGAACACGTACGGTATTGTCTAGAAGCATGTGCACTGTCCAGCTACGCTGTGTGGACCACATAGCCCTCATCAATGACCTTAATGACTGCTTCAAATGGGTCAGACATGTTTAGGGGCCGGTTCTGCAGTTACAACAGCCACAGTGTGTAGGGTCCAGTATCAGTAGGTCCACATTAGCCTTCTGTCTGCGGTACATACTGATCCTTTCCATAGCTGTGCAGAACAAGCTTGTCAGGATCCTGGGGTGGTAGTTTGGAGTATCCATTCAGGCAACACCTTTGTTGTGATGGACCACTGTTGTTGTACACTGCTCTTTGGGTACATATCCTGTGGTAAGGCTGACATTGGCCAGTAGTGTGATTTTGCATTCCATTACTCTTGGGGTCCATGTTGGCCTCAGCACAGGACACCATCACATACCTTTGCTGCTGTGTGTTCTGCTTTGCAGATGATGGCTGTTACCTCAGCATCTGCAATGTCAGGGGACCATCTGCTGGGATAGGTATTTTGCACTCGGGGGGGGGTGTTTGCACTGCACCTGACAGGTTGTATGTTAGCAATATGTGTGTGTGTTTGGTATGTTGTTTGTAATATCTGTGTGATTCGGAGCATATCTGTGGATGCCCAACATGGTTCCTACCATCAGTTGGGTATGCCTTGTGATTATCCTTAGTGTCCTGTACGTTTTGTATCTTCATAGGTTCATGGGTTCATAGTAGGCTAGACACCCTAGGCCATTAGTAAGCCTAGCTAGAGTGTGTGTGTCTTTTGCCACCCCTTGCTATGTTCAATTATGGCCATTTATGAGGTTCTTCACTGTGCCTCTGTCTGGTCGTGACACAGTGGGGACCCCAGTATACATGTACGGTCATCCATCCACTTGGCAATATTCCTGTTGAGGGGTGTCAGTGAGGGGCTCTGCCTACCATGGATTGGGATCCTGTTTCTGGGTGTGGGGAGCCTATGGGTTATGTATCTGTCCCTCCAGCACATCTTATTTCATTATGTGTTGAGGTTGACATCTGTGACTCTCACAGCTCCAATGGCTTTGATTTCCTGTGGTGTAGCATGTCCATTACTCCTGTGTTGGACATGGCCTGGTACAACAGACATACAATGCCTCTGTGTAGGCAGTGTGTGACTGCAGTCAGCTGGGGTGTCTACAGCCAGGCAGCATATGACATATATTTCACACCCTTTATCCTGTTGGTGGGGTAACTATGAGGTCTTCGAACCGCTGCAGGTGTCACGTATGGTACATCCCATATGAGTCATTGTACTAGATTATGGGTCTGATAAGGGAACAGTACAGTGGCACAGTGACCTCTGTTGATGTTGATGTGAATCCTTTCATGATACGGTGTCCAGTATCAACAGTCTTCATAGCCACATTGGCATTGTGGCTGTCACATGACAGATTAATGTCGACCTGTGTCCCTAGGTCCCTGATGACTCCTTGCATACATAATGGTTTGACACCTATGTGGTACTTTGTGTACCTTGTCTGGTATTTGGTGGGACATTCATACTGTCCAGTGTCTTCGGATGTCTGGGTGGGGTTCTTGTGTGTGAGAGTGTGGTCTGTCGCATGCTACAGACTGTACAGCAGTTTTGACTACAGTTATGTGCACATGGGTGGTGTCCGCTGCTTTGTGCATTGTCAGTTACCTGGCTATATGGGTGTCTGTGCTGCATATGGATACTCCCCTCCTTTGATGTCTTGGTGCAGGTGTTGGGGCCATAACACATGGTATGTGGTATAACCTAGTAGTGCTGGTGTGCTATCACTAGGCCTGCAGCAGGCTTCTGTCACTGGACAGGCATCAATGTTCTCCATAATGGGAAGTGCCTCAGGGGCATGCATATTGCAGTTTACACATCTGGCATTGGTCAGCATTACCCTTATGTTTCCTACCACTTATGTTTTCTAGGGTGGTGGGTAGTCTTTTTGGCCTTGCCTACATACGGCTCTATGGAGGCGGCATAGGCCTTATCCAGTATCCAGACGCACACGGGTAACAGCTGACAGCCATCCCTGTAACAGCAGCATGGCTTGTCATGCTTGACATCTCAAGCAGACACACATTACACCCTCTTGGACTGACAGCTGTAACTGTGCCAGCTGTTAAACATGAGCATTCTGTGTTTGTACTGTGGCATCATTCTTGGTGAGGGTTGGATGCTGCACACAGCCAGTGTCATCCCGCCCTGGGGTACATACTCGGAGGGACCATCCATGTCTCATTTGATGTTGACCAGGGAGGTACATCTCAGGTAATTCACACCAGCATGGACATTGAGTGCATCATATTTCTGCTTGCTTTGGGGTGACCTGCGTACTTGTGTTAAGTGGCATTTTGTGGCAACCTACAAGCAGCTTACTCTACCCTTTCCCTTGTTCAGTCTGGTGAGTGGGACAGCTGTGTGTCTGCCTATACAGACACCTATTACGACTGTATCAGGCATGTTGTTTCTCCTTCGGGCCTGTGACTGTTTGGCACACCAGCTTTGAGTACTATTCGTTGCATGTGCTATGTTTGAAGGTTGTGGTTGCTTGTGATCTACTTTGGAGGCTTCTGTTGGTGTGGTGTGTTTGTAATTGAGGCCTCCAGGAATATTTGTCTGTGTTTATGTGTTTGGTTTACAGTTGTGGTAGGTCTATGTGGGACTGGGTTTGTGGTGTATGTGGTTACCTTCTCCTCCTGACTAGTGTTGACAGTACTGAGTTGTTGGAGCTCAACCTCTAGTTTGGATACATGGATGCATCTATCACATATGTTTGTATTTATTGGGGGGTGTTGTGGTTGTCTGTGTACTTGGTACTGGCGTCACATTGCCTCTGGATTCATAGATTATACTTGTTGTGGCTGGACTTAGTGGATTGTATGTGTGGACATATGTTGTTGCCATACTACTGGTCAGTGATTACTTCCCTTTTTATGTTTGCTCTATCATGTGGTAACTTCCTCATTCTCTTGCATGGTTTGGTAATGGCTGGAGGCCAGCATGCCAGATGCCTGTGTGTATGGCATTGTGTGTTGTTGTTATTTGTGATTGCATACTCCAAGCATTCCTGGCTGTGTTCATGGAATGCCTGTATAACATGTTCTGTGGTGTGTCCCATATTCTGCATTTGCACAGGGCCTTATGTGGATTCAACATCGGTTTTGAGGGCTGCAACCTATACTTTACACATGTTTTTCACTGTGGTATTCTGGCCAGAGACTGGGGTCAGGGTGTGTATATCCAGTGTGATTACTCTATGGTCTGGTCTTACCAGTGAGGGGTACACTTCTCATCTTGCCATCCAGTACACATGTTGCTGATTATCACATCCAGTATGCTTACCACTCTTGTGGGAGTAGTACATTGTTCCTGGGCATTTTGGTTTATGGAATCTGGGTAATTTTCTCCTACTGTGTTGGTGCTAGTACAATGCTACCGGTGTATGTCTGGGTATTTTCAGTCGAGCAATATAATGTGGTTTGGGGGGCTTGATATATTCATGTATTCCGACATAGGCCAGGTGCTGTTCCTGGTATTAGGACAGTGGTCTGCAGCAGGCTATATACTGCGAGGCAGTTTTAGCCATTGGTATTTGACCATGGATATTCCATGCTGCTTCTTGTTGTGGTACCAACATGGGGGTGTGGTTATCCTTGCCATTTCTTGCTAGTCACCCTCCTTTTGTAGCTTGTTCCATGTTTTGCGGCTGTACAGCACAGTATGAGGTGTGACCTGGTAGTGTTAGGGTGCTGATGTGAGCCTTGCCCAGTTCTCTATTACAGGACTGGTATCTACATTCTCCTTACTGTGTGCGTTTACACTGCACACATCTTGCTGTTTATACATCTGTCATGGGGTAGTATTACATCTAGGTTCCTATCCCTTGTAGAACCTATGAGGTTGGGTTTGTGTTTTGAGACTTACCTATTCAGGGCATGCTGTGGGTACTGACAGCCTTTGCCAGTATCCATGGGGCATGGCATGATAGGTGCATGCCACCCTAGCAGGTGGTGCATCATGTCAAACTCCGCATATCTTCCCAGCCTGTAACACATTGGCTCCCCTTTGACTGACTGCATTACTTCAGCCAATTATTGTACTTGATCTTCTTGTCTTCATAGTGTGGCATCATGCTTGGTGAGGGTGAGATGTTAGGCAGGGTCTTCATGTTTGCATATACTAGATGGTGTTACATTGCTTAACACATGGCAATCATGCCTCAGGTGGTGCTGCAGGGCTGCCTCTGTCGGATGCACATACTACACTCCCTGTACATGTTTGAGAGCAGGTTGTGTCATGTTAGGCATCCCTGTTACTATATGAGTGAGTCAGAGAGGGGTATCATTCCCAGGGTTCCTACTGAGCCAGTATATGTGCTATGCGTTGCCTCTTTGCCAAGGCCAGGGCATACTGGGCATGCCTCCTTCTGCCTACTGGGGCAGGCTCAGGTTGTTCCTCCTCCGAGTCACGCTCTGCCTGTGATGGCCTTGGCAATGGTGGGGGGCTGTTTGGCCCGGCCCTATGCTGGTCCTGCTGCAGCTGTTTTCGCAAGATCATATTATGTAGCATAGCACATACCATGACAATTTGGGTACATGTAGTTGGTGTGTACTGCAAGGCTCCACCAGATGTGTCCAGACACTGGAACCGTGACTTGAGCAGCCCAAACACACGCTCTATTACATTACATGTTTGTGCGTGTGCCTCATTATGGTGTTCCTGTTCAGGTGTGTGTGCGTTTCTGATGGGTGTCATCAGCCACGGCTCCAGTGCATAACCTGCATCCCCCACTAGGTGTCTGTGTGGGATGTCCCCATTGGCAAATGTCTGGTACAGCTGCGTCAAATGCCAGATGTGGGAATCGTGATAACTCCCGGGGCAGCCAGCACACACATTCATTATTATGTCCTGGGCATCAAACATGACCTGGCAGTTGATGGAGGGGAAGCCCTTGCGGTTAATGTAGGCCCTATCCCGCTCACCGGCTGGTGCTTTGATGCGTATGTGCGTGCAGTCTATTGCACCCAGTACCTCAGGGTATTCCGCTATTTGCTGGAAGAGACGCATATTGCTGGCCAATACCTCACGGGCATTGGGGAAATATACATGATCACCGACATGTGCTGACATGGCATCCAGGAACTGGTGTAGTACCCTGGAGGCTGATGCCTGTGATATCCCCATCATATCGCCAGTTTGTCTCTGGAAGGTACCTGTTGCTAGTATTCTTAGGCCAACACATACCTTGGTTTCCACTGGGATGGGTTCCCCTCTGTTGGTTCTGTGTGTGAGGCGTGGCCTGCACAGCTCAACAATTTGCTGCAGGAGCTCTCTGTCCACTCTATAGCGCTCTACTATCTCCAGCTCATGTAACCCGTGGTAGGTGACCCTGGGCCTGTACACTCTTCTCTGTCTCCTCACTGTGGGTTGTCTGGCACCATCTGCATTGTCACCACCCTCAGCAAGTCGCCTATGTCTCATTATGACAGCTATGGCAGCCCCTAACATTTCTGCTCTGAGTGAAGCTTTTTCAGTTTTCACTTCTATTAGCTTACTCCTGTCTTGCAGTGTCTCTTAATGGAAACATCCTGCACTACTGTTTGCAGAGTTTTAAGTGCTGGGCTGGGCTACTATTCTGCCTGTGTAATTGCCTGCTTCTAATTATTTTCACCTGCTAGCTTCAGCAGTTATCCCTGCTAGCTTCCTATTAATTCTGTTGCTTCCTTTTTCCTCTCTGTTTCCTCAGGGGGGAGCAACGTGCATACTATCTGAAACACGCTCACAGTGGCTTACATGCGCGCACACGTGCTTACATGGTTCAGAATCTACTTATTTGGGTTTACACGCGCGTACACCCGCGCAAACACTGTTACACGTCTGCCAACAGCCTCCAACATACTCAGACTGCCTTACACGCGTGCACACCCGCGCAAACAGTGTTAAACATCTCCCAACACACTCCCACATGCTCACACTGCCTTACACGCGCGCACCCTGTCCTACTCGCGCTTCATGGCGTGCACACGTGTGCATGCACGGCCAGCAAGAAACTTTGGTGTAGGTAACAGTGTACACCTTCCATTTCTTGACTTTCCATGACTTATCTAGTGGCACACCTCTTTCCATGATCTGTGCCTGTCATCTGTCATGTTACACTGGCCTCCAATGAACTGCATTTCTTTCTACCATTCCCCCCTGTGATGTCACCTATCTCCTACTCTATTCCTCCCCCTTTTGTATCTCTTACACTACTCAGACTGTGCTCATTTGGTATGTGACTGTGAGATTCAGTATCCGAACCCTCATTTACATGAGATTGCCTACTAATGCTTAGTTACATGTCTTAGACTCAGCTTCCCCCCTTAGCAACCACTACACGGTGGCCATGTTGGTTTTGGTCTGCTGGTCCCTGCATTGTCATTCCATGTATTGCATGAAACCCACATTTGTGGGTTTATAACCTTCTTTTTTATGGTTTTATACAGCGCAGCCCGTTTGCGTGGGGCTGCGCTGGGTTTAAACATCGGCCGAAAAAAAAAATTATATTTTTAATATTTTTGCATCGGGTTATCTTGCCAATGGCCACATATTTGGCCATTGGCATGCTGCCTGAGTCATATGCAACCTTTATTTGGAGCTGACATCGCTCCGTTGTGGAATTTGCAGAAATGTACTCAGTTGTCAGCTGAATACATTTCTGCAGCTAAAACGTCTCCTACATGGACTGGTTTCTGCTTCGTGGATCGCTAATATACCTCATTTGCATACCTTTTGGATGCAAGTGAGGTATTTAGCATGTCCACGCCCAGTCCGTGTAAGAGACATTTTAGCTGGTCTCTTACACGGAGCTTAGGGCTGTTCCTGGATCGCGAGGCTTGCATGGAGTGTTGCGCGTCTCTTACACTCCGTGCAAGCCTTCTTGAATCCTGCCCAGTATCTGTACATTATCAATTGAACAACTTATGGAAGACATTGAAAAGCCTCCATATCCATAAGTATACCACAATCTGTACATGGTAAACAGATATAAAAACTGATATAATTTCATTGAAGCAATATTTCTATACATGTTTAATAAACATCAGTGAATAAATAGCCATAGCATAACTACAAATACATACTACATAGCAATATATGGATAATGACAGAATCTGTAGGTTTCCATACTGATACCACAAACTGTAGTGAGTCACCAGCAACACACACACACACATACACACACACACACACACACATATATATATATATATACACACACACATATAGATATATATATATATATATATATATATATATATATATATATATATATATATATATATATATCTACACACACACACACACACACACACACACACACACACACACACACATATATATATATATATATTCACTATACAATCTCGAAATACTGAAATGTCGAATTTCAGTATTTCGATACTGAATAGTCGAAAAACCACATACACGAAAACACACAATCACAAATACTACAATCGCAACCATTCACACACACACACACACACACACACACACACACACACACACACACACACACACACACACACACACACACACACACACACACACACACACACACACACACAAACCAGGACATAATCACACACACATACACCTAACCTAACTAAACAAACATAACAGCACACGCAAACATACTTAACCTACCTATAAGCAGGGGGGCAAGCCCCCCTCACACCACCCCTACTTATATATTCTAACTCCAAGGTCACACTAAACACACAAACACACAACAAACACCACCGCACACACTCACACACACTAAAATCCCTACCCATTATCCTCAAACACACAACACTTACCTGAAACCCCAGATAAATCCACAAACCACACCACACGTCATGAACGCAACACCACGATAGCGGCAGATTTGACATTTGCAGATTCGGCATTTCAGTATGTTGAGATTTTCTAGTGTATCTATATATATATATATATATATATATATATATATATATATATATATATATATATATATATATATATATATATATATATATATATATATACATATGCATATGGAAAATTTGTTAGTGTGCCCTTATATACTGTTCACTGGTACTGTTTACATTTTTCTGTACAAGTGCATATGGGGAAGCAATGCTTGTTAGTGATGCAGAAGTAACCACCTAGGTATATGCATACAGGTCAATCCTACACCCCTGCAGAAGTTACATATACTTTTTTATATTGCACACAATTTTCCTTAAGTGCATCAATCTAAGTATATACACAAACATTTCTAAGGAGTAATGATAACACAGATCTATAAGGAGAAACATATCTCACCACAGCAATGCTAGCAGGTGCAAAATTACCTTTACAGCTACCTGTGAGTCAGGTATACCTGAAAGTAAGACCGGCTATGTGCACACAGCTGTAAAGTCCCATTTGTGCCATATATAATTAATGGGGTCCATTAAAATTCAAGGTTTCGGAATTCCATTTGCATGGTCTGAAGCTCAATGCCAAAAAGTGTATTGTCATCCCCTTTGGTAAAAACTCTGTACCCATGAACTACCACATAGCTGGTAGTCTACTTAATGCCGAAAATGTGATAAGAGACCTTGGGACACAGGTGGACAGTAGTCTCTCCTTTGATAATCACATCACCACAGTGGTCAGGAAATCCTTCTACGTGGTTCATCTCATCACAAAAGGATTCTCATCCAGAAAAAAAGAGGTCATTGTTCCCCTCTACTCATCACTCATTAGACCCATTATAGAGTACAACGCCCCTTTTGGTATGTACCTCACAAGACATCTACAGCAACTGGAAAGACCAAAGAAATACTCACAAAGAGGATTACTGGCCTCAAACAGATGCCCTACGTAGACCATCTAAAAAAACTACAGCTTTACTCCATTGCATATCGTCTACTCAGGGGCGATCTCTGCCTAACATACAAAGCTATGTCAAACCTAGAGCTATTGGACATGCTCCACTTAAAGAAATCCCAATCCCTCCGAGCTACACGCTCTAGGGACCTAAACCTTGTCACCAGAATAAACAGAACATGCTGGAGGGATAGATTCCTTTCCCAGAGACTTCCCATACTCTGGAACAGACTACCTATCTATGTCAAAGAGAGCTCCTCATTAGCACTCTTCAAGAAAAATCTTGATGATTGGATGGGAAATGGGAAATTCACCCCAGGGATCACTTCTGTGGCTCTGCTCGACAGGGGCACAGGAAAATAATTTTCTTGGGTGGCGAAAGCCAGGGTACATTTTTTGGCTAGGCTTATATAGGCCCTAGGGCCAATAGCCTAGTACCTACCTATGAACCTATGTCTGCATAAATTCTTGAAATTTGGTGCATCAACCAATTGCCAGGCATAATGGGAAGGTGCTTGCACAAATACCCAGTAGGTATCATTAAACAGGACCATGTCTAGCATGTGCCGGTTATCCTCCAATGATCTGATACCATCACATAAGTGCCACTTTTAAATTATGATTTTGATACATTTACAGATCAGACCATCGCTACCTGTGAACTGAGTGGGAACTCACTGACCAATTTATTGAATTGTGATCTATCGCCCTTTTCAACATTATCATCAAGATGGCTATTTACTGGAGGTTTTAACATGTCCAGGTGCGAAATTGGACTGAGGAGGAGACCACCCACATGCTGACCATTTATGCTGGAGTTGAGCATCACATGACAGCCAGACCATGGAACTCTGAGATGATCAATATTTGAAAATGGATTTCAAGGAAACATCGATATCATATGGAAATCTACAGAGCTGGAGTGCAGGTTCACCACCACTATAATGAACTGCATCACAGGGACACTAAGGATCTTCATCTGAAAGTCACAGAGCTGCAGAGACAGCCAGAGGATGTCCACAGTAAGTGTCACAGTCCTACGTATACCTGCACATTCTTAAGGAAATCAGAGTTATAGCTGTGTACCATATTGCAGCTATATGCCTTTTAAACACATTAACTAGCTATTCTAACAATTAGTTCATCTGGATAATAAGGAAGGCAAGATGATTGTTCTCTCTGTAATTATGGGTTCAGTTCCCATGGGTTTATTTCTTCAATGTTGCTTATCATGTACATACTACTTACCATTCAGATATTTCTGTTTCCAACATATAAATACATTATTTCACACATCTAGTCTGGTCATGTATCACTGATGCCTATAGCACCTAGGCCACTAATGACTATGCATGTTTCCTTTATCTGTAATACTTTAAAAATATTACACAGTCTGCATGTGTATGTCTGAACAGAAGCTCATACAGACATCCCTTAATTCGTTCTGCTATACAATATGCACAGTAGTATTAAAATCCTGCTTGCCTTACACAAGACTGATGTAGGTCTGAATGTCTACCCACATGTTCTACTTTGTAAAACTTGATGCTTAATGTCAGTTGTGTGGTGCATGAAAGCCTATAGCATTAAGGTGTTGAATGCTTGTGTATTCCTCCATTATCCACAGGAATACAGATATGTACAAACAATAGCAATTTGTTAAAAATTAATGTATTATGCTGTGTGTTAGCTCAGCCTCTAAAGCAAGAAATCAATGTCCATATATCGTGGCTATCTGTGTGTTCAAATCTATGTAGTTAATAGCTCTCATTAAATTTTGATCAATTTTTTTTCTGAAATTTTTTGAAAATGCATGTGTAGATGCCTGCTTGTTGATATTTTTAGGTATTTTGTACATTCTTATGACTATTGCATTTATTGGTCTGTTTTCTATGAACATCTCAATTATCTATACTGTTCAGCCAACAGCAGGTCTTTTATTAAAGTTTTATGTGTAAAGCATTGAGCATAGTGGGATAGTTCTGCAAAATGAATGTGGAATACTATAACATTGTCAAATGGAATTTAATGCATAAGTTTGTCATTGTTTATTAGCTGTAATTCACCATCCTTCTCACACCCATATTTAGAGGCAGTGAGATTGTCAGATATATATTTGACTATAGAACAGGGGCATCCCCCTCATACCAGGGATATTTTGATAATATAAATTCTAATTTGACAACAAAATATATGTATATATTTTCTGCCCTCTCACCGAAACTACATATGTGTGTATGTGATGAACAGGAATTCATAGTTGTCTGTTGAAGCTACAATACGTGTTACATGAATCTTATATGCAGACATTACATGTTGACGGCATAGTAGTTAATGTCTGTTAGATTTTTGATATGCACATCGGTTTGTGAGTAATGTCAGCTATGCTTTTCACAGGAATGTGCAGCCTGATAGACATGGTTTTCATTGTTATGGTTTTGATTATTGACTTACATTGCATATGTGGTACACCTGACTATGGGCATTCCTCATTCTAAAGTTTCATAATATCTGTTTTCTGCATTTGCATTGTGTTACAGTGTGAATGTTATGTACTCATATAGTTGCAGGTATGCATATTATGTACTTTCTTTCTTGTTCTGTGATTCACCTTGACAGAGCATGGGACCAGTGGACATTCATCCATCAGACACCAGAGATGAGTGCATGCCAGATCACTTCTCAAGTCCTCTGATGATGATGACGATGATGACCACCATGACAGAGATGACAATGCTGATGGGGAAGTAGCTGGATCTCATGTGCCATCATCCCTGCTGCATCCAGGAGGAGACACTACCCAGCACCACCACAACATTATTATCAGGAATAGATCCATGAGGTAATGACTGATGTCTTTTGGGCACAGATGAGCGACATCATGGGGAATTGTTTTCAGGATATGGACAGACTATACAGGACCCGTTCAAGGGAAATATCCCAAGAGATCATTCATGATGGTCATCCCCATCAGTGCAGGCCCCCAGCACTGTAATTATTGCCTATGTGATCCATTTGTCTAATGCTGCCACCATTGTGTTTGGCATATAAGTGATTGGACTGTATTGCTGCCATGCTTATGTGATACATGGCCAAACATAAACTGTAGACATTTTGTGGCATTTAGCATTATTTTGCAATGGGTGCATGTGACACACATTACCACAGTAGATATTCAGTCAATATGCTGCTGTCTATGGGTTTCTGCGCTTGATGCATACATTGCTCCATGTGGGCAGGTGTGTTAATCATTTTGTGTGTGTGTGTGTGTGTGTGTGTGTGTGTGTGTGTGTGTGTGTGTGTGTGTGTGTGTGTGTGTTTGTATACTCCTATTCATGCAGTACAGCAGACTGTTGTTTTGCCCAATGCACTGTGTCTCTCTATGTCACAGTTGTGCATTTTGCAGTTAGCATTTTGCCACTTCTAACCCAAGAGTTCCACTGAATTCATGTGTGACTCCCAAACAGCATGTTGCCCATACTCTCCAAGTAACACAGAGAGACGGGGATGATTTGTGGAGATGACAGGTGGGTTGCTGTGTCATGTCTATTCAACAGCAGGGCATGCCCTTGGCCCTGTCCTTTGTATCACAGTTGTCCTGCTGTCACACTGGCGTATTAGCTTTATGTGTGCCATGTATTGGCAATGATGGCACCATGTTGTATCATATAAACATGTCTACCATGTATGGGCAGTCCCGCTTTACTGAAAGCATAGATGACTGCTGTACCATTCCCGTATGTACCTTGCTACTGCTGATTTATACAGTAACATTAAAGTATGCCTTCTTTGGCGTATGTTACATTTCCACATGCATTCCGTATGCACATAAAACTACATATTTCAGCAAATGGTGTGCATATGAACTGATTTATGTACATATCTCTGCACATATTCTGATCAATAAAAAAACATTATTGTACCATGAGATTGTGAGCAGTCATTGGCTTCATGTTGGTGTGCTGTAATGTCATTCGCAGGACTGTCCTCTGCTCAGTCATAACCATGGTTAGTGATATATATTTGTGTGTGTATATATATATATATATATATATTTATGTATATATATATATATATGTATATATGTATATATATATATATATATATATATATATATATATATATATATATATATATATATATATATATATATATATAGAAAACCTCAGGTGTTTATTCCACTCATTGTTTTACATTGGCATGACATTATATTTGTGAATGTGATACTGATTCATAGCTTGTTTACCTTTGACTCTTCCTGTTAGATGATTGTACAATACTGTGTGCGTGATTTATGTATGGCCATTTCGTTGATATTGGCAATGCAGTCTCCCCATGTAACAAGCAATGGCTATTCACATCAATGTAGTTTGTTTTGACTTCAACACCACCCTATGGGATGTACAGATGCATTTGCAATGTTATTATCAATTGCCCATGTAGCTCTGCTGCCATGGACTCCTTGATGTGGGCCATGTTGTCCACCTGTCTTCCATGTCTGTAGCTATAGCATATATCTTGTATTTATGCATGGCACACGTTCACCTTCCTTGGAATTCTTGTCCATTTTCATATATCTGCTTTAATAGAAGGTCAACTTCTGCCAACCCTATGGGCATTATACAGATGCAGGACATACAGTATGCACATAAGTTATAGGCTATTGCTTGCAATACATCCTTGTTCTTGTTATACTTGTGTATTACATATTAACTGGTGTAATTTGTCAAACTTCATGTGCACAATGTAATTGTTATATAGTATTAATCTTAGTTTTCGGAATGTATATTATTACATGTCATTGGTGCGTGTAAGTGTATTGACATTATTTTCCAATAGTTTTCTGTCAGGCCAATGAAGGTCATACATTTACATCTACACCTATGTGTTACCTTCGACATGACATATGCATTCCATTACACATCTGTTTGAATTGTGTACACTTATTTGTGTAAGTAGCAGCCAGTATTCTAATTACTCTAGTACTACTGTTTGGCACTGAGCTTGGTTGATTGCCTTTCACCTGCATGGTTGGAGGTTCTATTCTGTCCTCTGTTGATATTCTCCAACATTCCCTGGGCTGCATTTGCTCAACTGTGCTATTGCTTGGCTTACACCTGCACTGCTGACAGACTGCTTGGGTAGCAGATTATTTATCCAATCTGTAATGTGATCCTTCTGTATTACCCTACAACTTACAACTGCCATTAATCGTACACATACAGCTATGACTGACACACAGTTCACAACATGTCATAATGACCATGGCTGGTATGCATTCCCACCCTTTTTGTCAACTTTCCATTAGCCATGTCATAGAGCATGTTACCTGTGTACTTTACCTTTCATTAATGTTTATTTCTGACCTTTGTCTGTCGCGTCTTGTGTTATTTGTTATATGTGTATACCTGCTGCATTGCCCTTCTCCTCCTCTTTCCTTGTCATTTTCTTTCCTTCTACTCTCCCCCAAAAAAGGGGGCCTCTTTCCACCAAAAATACATTACCCATGCCCCTCTGGCTGTCCCTCAGATTTTCCTATTCCAACATACTTCTTGTTTTCACCCCACCTCTGCTTTTCTATCTCCCTATTTTCTCGGGTGTGTGCATTACCTGTGCTCCCCACACATGTCCTGTATCCATTGTTAGCAACTGTTAGTTATGCCAATGTTGTTTTGATTGCCCTTCTGCTTTATTATTATTTTTTTAATAAGAAATGTTATGGATACAAGTGGAAGCATGTACATTTTATTAGTACATGACTTACGGAGGCATCCATAGTTGTCTCAGGGCTTACGGGAGAGATTGATGAGGATATGTATTCATTTTGAATGTCATGCAGCTTAGATTGGCATAGTATCACTTTTGTAACTCTGTAAATGTACACTTAGCTTTATGAAACAGTTTTCAGGAATTACAAAGGTGCTTTGACTGCTCAACAGTGCACTGATGCTGCTGCTCAACTCTGTTATGCATCAAGATATTTTAAGTTCACTCAGGCATATTTACATATTACAGTGCTATCAGCAACTTTTGCCCTGATATCAGTGAAATGGGCTTGATTCTGCAAACTTTACGAAATCCAGTCCCTAGAATTCAAATAACACACTCAGAAAACTGCCTTATAAGAGAAGACGAGTCCCTATTATTTCATTGGAAATGCCGTTCGTTGAACCATTCTGATTGAGATCGTGTTACAGTAGGGATAAGGAAATTTGCCCTTTCCTACTGTAGTGTGATCTCAGAGTTGGTATATATAATTAGCAGGAGGTGTGGGGGTTTGATGAATGGTATTTCTGATGAAATGCCATTCAGCAATGTGGCCATTCAATGAAATAATATGCACCCGAGAAGACTTACTATCAGATAGATCACAATAGAAGTATTCTGAATGAAATAATCTGTTAAAGTCCACAGATGAATACAAAGAGTCACTTTGGTAGGCAAAAGCAAAGAAAAATATTCAGAGAAAAACATTAAAAAACGAAATAAATATGTATCATATTACCCACTATAGTCCAGTCAACAATGCCAAACAGAGAACATAACAGAGATAGGGAATACATTGACTGTTAGCATTTACTTAAATTGTCAGATATGAAGCCCTACCCATTTAACTCTAAGTTCTACTGAACTGTGTAGTAACTACCAATGCCATAGAAGAAGCCATTGCACAGTTATCAGAAATCACACACTAGAAGGAATAACTTGCGTAGTGTGTTTGAATGTATATGTTTTCCCTAAAAGGGGGTATGATGGATCAAAAACCTGATGATTTATAAACACCTTCACTATATTGAGTTACCCACATTACATATGTTGAGCAAAACAGTGCTGCTTGTTACCAATTTCTCACACACAACTCACACACACACACACACACACACACACACACACACACACACATAGTATTTAGAACTGCCAGATTCAAACCCCTTCCTGTATAAGTCCATGCTTTATAGAACTTTGCACTAACCTCTGACACCACAGACGAAGTTACAGTGCAGGTATCAGAAAGCACCCACTTAACGATATAACTTAAACAGTGTGATTGAACTGATATGTTCGCCCCAAAATGGGGGTTAAGGATTAAATGTTTTCCCCAAAATGGGGTTTGAGGATTAAAATCATGTAGCCATGTAACTATTATCACTAGGTCAAATTATCCACATCACTTCTATTAATTAAGCCAGTCTTGCCAGTCAGTATTCTGTGACATATTCATACTAGATACACTAGCTGGACATAAACAACTGTCTGTCTAAATCCACATTCTCTAGAACTGTGTATTAAAAGTTTGCACCACAGGAGAAGTCATATCACAGTTGTCAGTTAACACACTTGAGGAGACAACTTGAGCATTGTGTGGAATGAATATGGCTTACTTAAAAGGCAGCTCGAAAGCTGGGCTTTCTCTCTCTCTCTCTCTCCCATTGTAAATGTTTTCACTAAGTGGAAACTACACATCAGATCTCTTGGATAAGCCAGTCCTGCCTGTTACTATTCTCTTAGAAATTCACAGTAGTTACTCTGCAAAAATCGAACGTCTGCCTATCTAAGTACCTGTTCTATAAAACTGTGTAATGCCATGAAAGAAGTCATATTAGAGGTGTCAGAAAGCACACACTTAAAGGATGACATGGGAAGTGTTTTGGAATGGGTATGGCTTCCTTAATTGGGGGGAGGGGGGCTGAGGGATCAAAATATTTGTAGCCATGTAAGTGTTACCACAAGGTTAAATTATTCGCAGCACATCTGTTGAGTCAGTATATCTTACTATGACACAACTTAAAAGTTGTTTGTTGGGTGATAAGTGACAGATGTCAACCATTGGGGTACCACCCATGGATTTCTGATTATCCATCATCATATTATTGCATGTAAGTCTTGTGTTTATGTGTGCATCAGTGACAAGTCTCTGTAATGTTTGTACAAGGCATACATGCAAAACATATACACTGCATTCATTAATACCAGTCTGTAAATATGTTTGTAATTCTACCAGTTCAATGGAACACACTTGGAAGGATAATATAAGACTGTGTCACACTCATTTACATATAGAAGTAGATAGACTGCATTACAATGGGCTTCTTACATCTAGAATACAATAAGCCAATAAACCATATACAACCAACAGAAGCCACTGACGTTACTTTAATCTGTCACAATCACTTACTGAAGTGCACTGCTGGCAAACTTATTTGAGTATTAGCATATTTTTTTGAGTTTTTTTTTAATGTTGTATGGGAAGTAGCAGTGGCCTTCGCTGCTCAATGCCAAGAGTTGCTCAAATGATGAGTGCAGACATAAATATTTCTGTTTATAAGCAGTTTCTGGTCATGTATGTGGTGTGCAACTCTAATTGTTGACATCAATAAAATAGTGAAATGGGATTTTGAGGACAATGTTGAAAACATGGAGCAAGCAGAGGTAAGTTATTGGTAGAGTAAGTAAAGAATAAGCAAGATGGTGCTAGGAGAGTAAAATATCTACACACTTCTTCACAAGGTAAGAATGTAAAAAAAAAAATCATAATTCTACACAGTGCTGAATTTGAACACCTGCTAGTCTCCATCAACATTCTATAGACCTCAGTACTAGCTGAGCACACACCACAAAAGAAGTCACATTCCAGCTAGACAGGAGTATGACAAATGTATGAAGGAAGGGACAATTCACTTTGTGAATCAGACATTGGCAATGTGTGAATCAGACTTCATAACATACTATATTAATAACTGAAATATCCAGTCGAGTACATTAAACTCGGAGTCTATTATGTATGCAGTAACAACTGTCTTGTCATAGTGATATCTGTATTGCTTTCAGTCACACAGCAGAGCTAAGCATATTAGCACAAGGAGCACCATACCAATGTGGCTGAATGCAAAGTCTAATAGTTTTTTGCCACAGGACAGGAAGCAGCAGTTACCGTTACATAAGTATAGGTAGCAGTGCTGCTCCATGCTAAATGTTGCTCAAATGGTGAGTATAAAAATAAAGATCATTTTATGGGTCATTTCTGACCATCTGAGTGGTGGGTGAATCAATATTTGACCAGATTAATGGTGTGAAATGTGTTTGATAGCAGAGTGATGAAAATGGAGAGCAAGCAGAGGTTAGGACACTGGGGGAAAATAAAGAAATGTGCAGGATGGTGGTGGGAGTGCACCATAGCTATCCACTTCTTCACAAGCTAAGCTTTTATTTTTATGAGAAAAATGGGAAATTTGGATAATCAGTTAATGAAGGGTATGACAACAATGAGCTGTTTTGTATCCAGTTGGACCAAATCAAATGTCATACACAAATACGTGAAGTGGAGAGGTATGGGACAACTTTGCTTTTTTTTTTTTCTTTTTTTTTTTTTTTGTGGGGACAGCTGCCTTTTTCCTTTTTTATTTTTTTTATTTATTTATTTTTTTCTAAGCGAGAGGAAGGTTGGGGAAGATATTTATGAATTTAGAAACAAGAAGGGTAAATATGTAGGTTAGATTAGGTTAGGCATGAATGGTGATAGACACAAGAGGGTGGGGGATACTATGATTGGGGTTAAGTATGGGACTTTGGAAGCACATCCCCATCCAGCATGAATACAGTGGGAATTTAGACCTCACCCTGAAAACTGTCTCTTGTCCCAGACACCTAAGGCAGTGGTGGGTGAGGAAGAGAACTGATGATTCACTCCACACCTAAGGCAGTGGTGGGTGGGGAAGAGAACTGATGATTCACTCCAGGTTCCTTTTAGTATCTGCAGTGCAGACACAGAAGCCCCTCTCCATAATCTCCTCCACCAGCCATGTCATCTCCTGTTAGCTGACACAGTTGCCACCTCAACTGGCACTATGCCCAGTGGATACTACTGCACTAGACCCTGGGGCAGATCTACCTGACACAGATGGTGCAGATAGTGCTAGCAATGTGGAGTCAAGGCTGGCAGATTGTGACCCAGAAGTGCTGCATACCTTTGCTGCCTGTGGTGATGCCTATGAAGCCACCTGTGGATGCAGTGCTGTCTGAGCCACTGTGGCTGGTCTAGCTCCCTGTGCTGATGGATATGCTGCCAAGGAATGATAGTTCAAATGTAATTGCATACAAATAAATAAAGGAAAGAGAGGGCAGAAGGAGGATAACATAAGTATCATAAAGTTCATGTAATTGTAATTTACTCCAATCACTACATACATATTCCGTACATATTTTTACAATGTTTACATTCAGATATGACTGCCAGGCTTTATATTTTTACAGTAATGTTTAATCTCCATGGCTCTCACTATTAAAAACATTATACAAAAAGGGTGACTACAGGAAAGTTTGTTTTTGCAGAACATCCCATTAAATGTATATGTGAACTGAGTACAGGGTACTCATACAGAGTAATTTCTGTTGTTTGAATTTGAACCCAAAGATATTTTTACCTATTCATTGACTACTACAATGCTGTATGAGCTAACCTTACAGGTCAGTACAGTTTGCCAATGTAGAATAATGCTAGTCATATATTTATCTGGCAGTTATGGACTGACGACCAGATAAATGAGAACCTATTTGTAAAATTATTGCTAGTATGAAAGGGTAATCAGTCATACCTAAGTCCATACTTACCGTATGACTCTCTGAGGCATTGCAGTCTATCCTGATGTGTCAGCCAGTTTCTTTCAATAGTTGCAGAAGCTGCACATAACAGGAAAAAAGAAAATAATGTACACTGGTTTGTGTTGGCAGGTCATGGTAGTGTATTGCATGCTAATGGACCAATATCCTTAGACAACTGTGGTAGGTCTTAAGACTTATATTCCTTCCAACAGCTAATGAGATCCTGTTCTCGCCTTTTAAGTCACTATAATGGTGACAGCGCTGTTCACCTGTGAGTGAGATGCCAGTTGCATGGATAACAGCCTTTGCTAAATAATTGCAAACCTCAGCTTTGCACTGTTATCCAGTATACTCACCCTGCAAAGGCCTTCAGGTGTAATGTTTAACAAGGAGTCCTCCAAAAATCATGGATTCCCCCTGACATCACCTCTGTGTTCTAAATGGAGCACTATTCTCACCATCAACTGCCACGTCTTCTCGTCAGCGATCAGGAAAAATGGGAGAAAATTGGTGTCTAAACCAGATCTCACATGTACCAGCCTGGGTGTAACAACAGACACCTTAGAGAACTGGATTTGCTTGACAGAAACCACAGATATAAGCTAGAATTAAATTCATGTATTAATTATTCAATGCCCAGTTTAGGTGAGAAACAAGAAACTAACACTCAGCCGTGTGTGTTGTTCACTATATATATATACATGCTCCACAGTGACTTAAGTAAATGCTGGTTAATGTTGATATTTCAGTTGCATTTCAAATGATATAGCCCCCCTCTGGGCATGCACTCAAAGATGGTTTATAGCATTCATAACATTAACTGTATGACGCAAATATGAAAAATCTCCACAATATTTTTGTTCCTCTGTGTTTTCCTTATGTGCATTTTTCTTCAGAAGTACAGGATACCTTGGAGTCACATAAAGATTAATAAAGTGTCAGTGATACCACCTTGGAGTTGAACCCATAACAAAAAAGGAACATGAACATCTGAACTCTGTGCATTACCTGTTAACAGCACAGGGGAACTGACATTCTAAAAGTGTAACTTGAGGACATGATAATCATACAAGACAAGGCAGCAAATATACCTACGTCTGATAACGTTCACATTGTTATGCTATATGATGTTCCTTTATGAGTAATAATTTGAGGCAAATACGATTTTCTGTGGACAAATTTCTCAACGCATTAACTTTTGTAATATGTTCACTGCTAAGTGAAGAGTTTCAAAAGCAAGCTTATTTGTGCAGGTGATGGCAAAGTCTTAGAGCATGAATAATTATTTTTGAATGTTTGCCACAGCACATAAACTGCCAGCTATTCCATGCCAACTGTCACACATAGCCTGGGAAACTCTACAGTCATTGTCCATATGCTTAATGTGCTGTTGTTTTATCTGACAGCATTATTGTTTTATGGGATAGTAAATACAGAGGAAAGAAGCATATAGATTGTCCAGGAGAACAATGAAAACACTTCCTCTTTTCCTGGGTATAATTCCTATCACATCTTCAGACCTACTGGCAATTGTGGGAGAGTATCAGTATTTGTTGAGGGTATTATCATCTCATAAAAGATTCCTTGGGACACCACATCAGTGATGGGCAATGATGCTCAATGCCAATTGCCACACAAAGAAAGAAGCAAAAAATAAATAAAATAAAAACATGTTATTCATAAATAACTGTAATAAGTCTTAACTAAGTGGGTTTATGCAAGTAAAATGTGTATATCTAGGATCCCTACTTTCATACAGAGGGCACCTTCACAAGATTTGAAGACTGCAAATATAACATTACAATGAGACATTGACATGATGTTTATATTGCACCACCATAAGAATTAAATAGGAAGGGAGAATGTAAAGCATTTCTGCTTAGTATTGTACCTCTGGAATTTATATTTATTCTGCATTTCCATGTTTCAGACTGTTGTATTTTTCATGTCACAGAATAATTCTGTGACTGTGATCATTGGATAGGTGAGGATAACAAAGAATGTGATGTAAACAACTGTCTGCAATGCAAGAGTTTCTGATAGCAGCTGTTCTGCATTACTTCATTGTATTATCTTTGTACAAGAATGTCTTAAAGGTTACCATAACTGTAACTTTTATTTTTATGTTGTATATATGCTTTAGGATTTAGACACTTTGTTAGCAATCTTCAGTCCATGTGTGAACTATTACCTCGTCTTCTTACAAAACGTTATGCTGAATAAATCACTGACCAACCAGTACTGTTAATGAGGCACACTTTCAAGGCATTACATAGCGAAAAGTCTTAATTGCCATTGTTGTACTCCTCAGGTGTATGCACATCATCAGCTGTGTGCACATTTTCAGGTGGTTGCACATCATCAGCTGTGTGCACATTTTCAGGTGGTTGCACATCATCAGCTGTGTGCACATTTTCAGGTGGTTGCACATCATCAGCTGTGTGCACATTTTCAGGTGGTTGCACATCATCAGCTGTGTGCACATTTTCAGGTGGTTGCACATCATCAGCTGTGTGCACATTTTCAGGTGTATGCACATCATCAGCTGTGTGCACATTTTCAGGTGGTTGCACATCATCAGCTGTGTGCACATTTTCAGGTGGTTGCACATCATCAGCTGTGTGCACATTTTCAGGTGTATGCACATCATTGTATAGGAACCAGCACTATGTTTACCTCCACAGCACTTCAAACAAATTGCATGATTCAGAAATGATAATGAGTTGAGAACTAATTAATTTATTTAGCATGCTCAGAGGGGTTAATCTATACCAGAGAAACAGGATGTGGGGCTATGGAACTTTCATTATCTTAGGTAAGCTTTGTTTCCCCCCCAGAGCCTCCAAACAAATACAAACTGCTGATAATAGTTTTGATAAGCAATACATATCATACTGTCTGAAATCTTTCAAGGTATGTAATCTTCCATACAACTACTGCTTTATTGTATACATTGATAAATTAGTTGTAATGAGTGCTGTTACCTGACAGTGTTTTTTGAATACTCTGTGTTATCTTAGTTATATTTCATGGGTGTCAGGCAACACACAACATTCATTTGTTAAATGTTATCTGTAGTATCACTGTAACCTCCTTAGAAATTCAGAAATCCGTCTGACTTGTATGAGTTATGTAGGCTTTTGTTACATAACCACTCTTTTTCTGCTTATGCTGTTTCAGCTGCATAGTAGTTGTATATATAATTGTATGTAGTGTAGTTTATTGAGTCTGTAGTTTATAACTTTTATTGGGAGGGTTAGTGCATATGGAAGACTACAGGGTTTGCATTGTTGTTAATACTGTTTTTTATAAAGATAATCAATTACCACATACTGTTGTACATTACTCTCCAAAAGTATAACAGCTTGTACTAACCCCCCCCCCCCCCACGGGTGTTGCATTTGTCCAATATAAATGTTTTTATTCTAGCAGAACAGGGATATGGCTCCAAAATCCAATACTAAGGGGTGATCATCCCAGAACACATCCTTCCCAGATGTTGGGGATGAGGTCATAATACAGGTGTTCCATCTCCATTCCAGTGACAAGCCCCTCTGTGACTGTGTCTGAGACCTGAGTTGTCTCTGTACATACAAGGTACAGAGTATCCTTTCTCCTTATCCTTTTTCCCTCATTTCAGGAAAGAAAACTGGAAGGTGGATAGTTTGACATAAATTAAACTTGGATATTAGGCATAAAAGAAGAATTAGTTCTCAAAGAAACCCTCTCATTGTGGAAAATGAAATAGGGTTGACTCATCATAACAGCTTTCAACTCAGATACCCTTCTTGTAGAGGTCAGAGCAATCAATAAAACTGTTTTCCATGTTAAGTACTTTGAGTCAGCCAGATTACCTGGTTCAAATGGAGCAAGTGTTAGCTTCTCTAACACAAAATTAAGATACCAATGAGGGGTCACTGGTTTACTTGGAGGCCTCTTATGCAAAACCCCTTTGTAGAACATTTTGACATGCAACTCCTTTGAAAGAGGAAGATCCATGGGCAGACATCCTGAAATGACCAATAAATGACCCCTGATAGAAGACTAAGAAAGGTCATAGGATAGTAACTCACACAAATATTGTAAAACCAGAGAACAACTAGCCCTGAAAGGATACTGGCTATGTTGTTGACACCAACTAGTAAATCTTTTTCATTTGCTAATGTATGATTTTCTAGTAGTGGCTTTCTTGCCTCCATTAGTACCTGCTGCACATCCTCCGAAAACAAGGGCCTAAAAGGAATTAAGCCCCTATCACCCAGGCAGTTAATTGAACGTGATTGATATTGGGTTGTACCAAACACCCCTGTTCTTGTGTGTGAGTAGATCCATTCTGTGAGGAAGCTTGTGGTAATTGCCCCTGGCCATTTCAAAAAGAAGGGAGAACCACAATAGCCTGGACCAGAAATGAGTCACTACAATGATCCTGGGGGATTCCTTCTGAATCTTCAGAAGTACCATGAATATTAGTGGAAAGGGAGGAAAGGCATACTGAGACATTCCTGTCTAAAGATAAGAAAAGGAATCGGTCTTCCAGGCCTTCTTTCATGGAGTCGTGGAACAGAATTTTGGAAGTTTATTGTTCAGAGAGGAGGCAAAGAGGTCTTCCTGAGGAAGTCCTCACAGATGGCTCAAATCTTGGAAGACCCCCAGATCTAGTTTCCATTTGTGAGAGTCGGTCCTAGTCTTGTTCAGTTTGTCTGCTACACAGTTTTGCACTGATGGAATGTAGGATCCCTGTAGAGTGAGACTGCACTGTGAAACTGTATCCCAAGTTAACATGGCTGGTCTACAAAGGGTGTATATCCTGGACCCCCCTTGCTTGTTGATGTACCACATCATTGTGGTATTGTCTGTAACCACTTGAAGAGGTCCTGGGGACCAAAGATGTTTCAGAGAATTAAGTTCCTTGATCAGGGCAAGCATCTCCTTGATATTTATATTCTTGATCTGTCCTTTGTGTCCCATACCCCTGCTCTGTTATCTTTACTGAAACAGTTCCCCAAGCAAAGTCTGAAGCATATGTGGTGACTGACTGCTTTGAAACAGAGAGGGAGACTGGGAAACCTTGACTTAAGGTTATCTGTTGTCACCACCAAGTGATTTCTCTTCTGACAAACCACAGTACTGGGATCTGAAAAGATACACCCCCGGATTCATGAAGCTCGGCGCAAGGCCGGTGTAAGGCCTGCGCCAGCCGTGCGGCATATAAATGGTGTAGTAGCGCCATATGCATATTAATGAAGGTGTGCCGCTACCACATCCACGTGCATAGGACACGTGCGCGAGTGCATGGGGCGTTACTAAGCTGCGGCCGGAGGCATGTCAATGTCGGCTGGCGATGAGCAACCTAAACTGCTGAATATTATAGCCTGCCTGCAATAGTAATCGCACCTATCAGTGTCCGTGGATAATGAAACGTATGCAAAGCATGCAAGACAGTTCCCGGCCACACAAAATGGAGAACCAAACAGTAATGCACGCAACATAATATGAGTTACCGTCCATGGAACAAATGATATTTAAAATCGTGTGTCCGTAATGTACTGCACTGTCAGAAGTTATACCCAGTGGAAGTGAAGCGCATCATGTCGGCACGCCACCAATACACACGTCTAGCCCCATGGGTATGGTCACCAGCAGTCCCACAGTGGTAGTGATAGTACACAGCTGGGCAGTTGTGGCTATATAACAACCGTAAAGAAACCTGACAGTCCACATTGTATACCAAACACACACAAACATATGTATATTAAAATGTGCTATACACATGAACGTAACCATCACATACACATAGGATGCAATATGCGGAACCGGGATATCCAAAAGTAGAACCCATGCATGCAAATGCAATACGCAACAACCCCTGTATAGCACATAACCCGCACCCATGTCCGAATGTCCACCAAATCCAGCTACCAGCCTTGCGCATCCGTACACCTACACATAGCGGGTATTCCCCATATGTAGTAGGAAGTATCGTCCTAGGCAGTGTCCGGATTGCAAATATGTATCCCACGTTTGTAAACATCCCATCACAGGTACGTAAATCCAAATGCCCGCGTTAATGTTACGGCAAAATGTGTGTACATCCCGCGTGGGATAAGTAACCTGTTGAAACCTCAGAGTTGTTTACACGCCACGGTGTCCATTACTGTACACATCTGGACAAAACATGTATGTGTAGTCACGGTACTGGTCAGTATCTACACAGACATGCAATTCATACTACGCAGGATGGAACAGCTGTCCACCATGCAGGTCACCCCACTAGGGTTGCCACCCATTCAGATGGCCAAGGTGGGACATCCCTTGTAGAAATGTGAGAATTTGCAGGATAAAACATACCCCCGGCCTGTGCAAAGTACAGAATTACACGTGTATGCCAAGATAAAAGCTAATGCCATAGCATTTGAAAAGCTTATCTATCCCAAATAATAGTTATGTGTACCAGATACAAAATACCTGTATCATGCAACTAGTACAGAAATGAAGAAATATATTATTGTCTTAAAATCACAGGACATTTGCCATGTCTTAGGTGTCGTCGCAGGACACAACTGTCCAAAGTGGGACCTACCCTCACAAAGAGGAACAAGTGGTAACCCTACTCCCCACTGAATTATCGACAGTATATATTCAACTCAATCACATACCGACACCACCTCTCAACCTATTACAGCAACAAAACCTGGACAAAGCCTAAAAGGATGGGTGGACAAATAGGGACAGATGTAATTACTGCTCTCACAAGCTTCAAAAGTTCAAGGAATAATAGTATGTACATAAGCAGGAAATGCTGTGAAGGATGTGGGGTAGTCCCCAGTATTACAGAGGTCCGTACATATATACTGTAACAAGCCGTCACATATGTTGACTGTACTACTGCATACCCGTAGTTAATTCATAGTTAAGTCATGTGCAAAATAATAACCCTCGTAAGAATGAATACAGGAAATAGTCAAATGTGAATGGGAACACCACTCACCGTGGATTATGTATCGTAACCGCCCCGACCCATATTATGTATTGCCAACATCATAAGCTGCTGACAGGTGCCCAAACACCTGTGTCTGTAAACACAGATTAAATGTTTAAAATGGACAAACCCTGTCCATGTGCTTTGTCTGACATTTGAACATGGTCAGGGCAGTTCCGTTCACCAGGCGGACAAGCCTAAACCCAGATCACCACATGAACACCCTGACAGTTAAAGACCTGTATGTGTCAGGACAATAAGCCTTTGGGTTCTGAATATCCCTGCAGTGATGAAATATGCAGCGTGGGTCCAGAGCAGTAGGGAATAGGGAATGTGTAACATGTAGTACCCCATTTTTCCCAGCAGGAGAATGGATGCCTGTGACGTAAGTGAAGCGGTGAGGCATATGTTAATGTAGCTATGTACTATGGGTATGCATATAAATGAGTCAGAACACCAAACGTATAGTGGTTACAGCATCCGGCCAACGTGAATGCAGTCCCGGTTGAACAACGACTACAGCACATATAATGTGAAAGTGTAATGAATGCGTCTGTGATGTACAGACAGTTAAATATGTAAAGGTGAACGTGTGTTTCGCAAACGTCCGTTAACCGTATTACAGATAATTACTGGTACTGTCACAAGTAATAAAGCCCACGTAAGCACAAAGACTTACTAAACATATGTAACCCACAATAAGGATATGCATGCGTGCCTGCGCGTAACCCACAATAAGGAAATGCAAGTGCGCCTGTGTGTGTGTGATCCGCTCACAGCATAGTAAATGAATGCTGTTTCCCCCATGTTAGTTATACATGGCTCAAACCTGTTAACCTCGTAAAGTATGAAACCGGACAAAGCCATGCAAACTACCGGTACAAATAGGGACAAACACCAGATATGTGCCAGAACAAACATAGAAAGTGGATAGAATAACGGGTGTGTCAGTAGCATGGATTCTCTGAAGGGTATGCAGTCGTAACCTGAACTGCTTGCCAGAAATCCCCACTGTAAGTCTCAAATGAAATGCCATGACATTGCCAGATAGACACATGTTTATTTAAAACACAGCAAAGATAAAGGGGCAAGCAGCTGTACACTCTGCGACAATCTGTATAGTGGAATGGTATGGTATGGATATAGATATATGTGTATACACATAATCCACAGACGTAAACCAAAGCAAGTTATGAAATGAGGATTGTACATGTATATATGTATACACAACAGACTTATGTCCCGTAGATATGACATATGTACATAAATAGGCGACGTTATATCTAATATGGGTAGACAAACAGACATGCAGGAAAGGTGAATAAACCGCAGCATTCCAAACCAATGGCCAGAAAGTGACAGTCCAGCAAGTTCTACACTTTAAACATGCAGATAGGTGTCCATTGCAGGACTCCAAAAATTGAATCTTACGTAGTGTCAACCGACATTGATGCAAAACAAGTGACCGCAGCAAATACGAAATAGCTGTACATGCAACAGTATCAGGTGCAAGGGTGACGACACATGTGTCGATAGAATGTATGACGTATGAACTGATATCCGGAGAGTGGGGAGTGCATATAAGTGTCTCCACACTTCAGTACCGCACACATTAAACATGTGTAATGGGTACTGTAGAGGGTTGTCAGGTATGGGAATCATGGGTATGCAGAAATGGGCCTAGGTGTTGTTTGGCAGGGATTTCGTAGGCCCGCCCCGTGGGAGTGATGTGGGTATAGCACACGCCTATATTCTCAATAATGGGGCAAACCATCCACTGGATATTGCGGAAACCATTTTGGCAATATGTAGGGCCCTATATCAGTGTCATGTAGGCGATTATCATGGATGGACATGCGTACGACCAAGATGGTCCCCATAACTGGCAAACTGTCAGAATAACACAGCTGCACTAAGGCATAGTACATGAAATACACATAGGGACTATATTAGATATACCCCAGACAAAGTCAGAACGTTGTGAGAATACTGGCGTACCCATGAATATGGATGTTATGAGTGTTACTAATCATGTAATGGAAATGTCAGTCACTATTATCTACCGCACAGTCCGTAATGCCTTGCCAGCAATTTACCAGAAAGGCACATCACTATGACAAATGTAACAAGGTCAAACGTCAGGGTGTTTACCCATAATGTGTACAGGTTACGGTATGAAGGTAACCTGTCCAAAATACATGTACAGAACTAGTGATACTAGGTGGACAGGTGAGAAGAAAGACATCAGGACAAATGAGAAAACATGTACAAGACACACGCATGTACTCCGACAAATGTGAATGACAACGTATGCCCTGTGAATGTCAATGTGGAAGGTTAATAGACACAAAAGTAATGTGTCCCTCAGGGTGTCATGCAGTGTCACCGTAACAATGTCCAGTCCCCCAGACACGTACATGAGCTCTGCCACTGACGGAAAGCGCAAATACCGGCGCACACATACGGTACATGATAGATCAATTAGTGTGGATAAGCAGCTGTTGGCCTGTGTGAGGAATACAACTGTCTGGGTGGGTGTGTCCTGCAATATAAATGTAATGGCATGTGGCCTGTGATGCCGCCATACAGTGTGTGTATTGGTGTCAGAAAGTTGATATTTTGTTACAGACACATACTCCGCAACTGTACAGATTTACGCAGAATGTGCAGAGTTCTGCCAAATATGTTTGGTGTGTTCCATGTAACAACAGTGACATTCTGGCACTTTCATGATAACTGAAGACATGAAATAATGACAAACATGTGAGTAAGACACCAAATCCGACAGAAAAGCCATACTAATGCAAAACCTATTATTGTGTCAACTATCTACGTTTGTAAGAGCAACATGTCAATACTGCCCCTATGTGTCCCACTATCAGATAAGGCCTTGTCCAGCAACTTGCTCTAGGAGGTGGAGTGGTATGAACAGAAACAGATCCATGTGTGAGGAAACAGCAATATCGACTGCAAGATAATGCAGAAGGTATGACATGCACTGCAGTAGGACGTGCAGTACTGTCCGCAGGTATGTGCTGACATGTCAAATGACACAGCAGTCTACATGAAGAACCTATAGGGCTGTCACCTTTACAAATGATGATAGTGGGACATACCCAGAGCCATGCACACAGCACAAATAGACATACACACATCAAAACTAGGCCATGATACATGAAGCCTCCGGCGTGTATGAGTACAGTGAGAGTACAGCAAGGATAGATGTCTGCCAAGATATACAGCAAATGCCTGTAAGGGCGTGTAACACCACCCGTAACACGGACATTGCATGGACAATGTTGGGAGTTGCAACATACCTCATTGGTATGTGAAAGCTATGCAAATATGCGATACATGAAACAGTCAGCTGTCCATGCAAGAGCAGAGGTATGGGCAGAAAATAGATTTTATATATATATATATATATATATATATATATATATAGAGAGAGAGATACAGACATACACACACACACACACACACACACACACACACACACATGTGGCAGGGCTGGTAATTGAACCTACACATGACTACCCTATCACACAACAGCATGACTCATTTACAGAACACGCTACCGAGATTACTAAACACAGTAGACACACAGACATTCTACTAGGTGCGTGTCAACATCCGCAAAGACAAAGACGTCAGCAGGATACATCTGTGTTGCAAAGTGTCTAAAAGCATAACCTGAGTCCCCAGGCGGACAGGAGCATGCACACACACACACACACATCTGGCAGGCCTGGGAATCGAACTTACACCTAACTACCCTATCACACTACAGCATGACGCATTTACAGAACGTGCTACCGAGACTACTGAACACAGCACTCCCAGAGGCATACTTCTAGGTGGGTGACATCATCCGCAAAGGCAAAGACGCCGATAGGGAATGTATGTGTTGTGAGGCATCTAAAAGCATTACTGTGTCCCCAGGCAGCTGGAAACACACACACACACACACACTTGGAAGGGCCGGGAGTTGAACACACACCTACCTACTCTAACACACTACAGCATTACACATTTACAGAACGCGCTACCGAGATTACTGAACACAGCACTCCCAGAGGCATACTTCTAGGTGGGTGACATCATCCGCAAAGGCAAAGACGCCGATAGGGAATGTATGTGTTGTGAGGCATCTAAAAGCATTACTGTGTCCCCAGGCAGCTGGAAACACACACACACACACACACACTTGGAAGGGCCGGGAGTTGAACACACACCTACCTACTCTAACACACTACAGCATTACGCATTTACAGAATGCGCTACCGAGATTACTGAACACAGCACTCCCAGAGGCATACTTCTAGGTGGGTGACATCATCCGCAAAGGCAAAGACGCCGATAGGGAATGTATGTGTTGTGAGGCATCTAAAAGCATTACTGTGTCCCCAGGCAGCTGGAAACACACACACACACACACACACACACACACACACACACTTGGAAGGGCCGGGAGTTGAACACACACCTACCTACTCTAACACACTACAGCATTACGCATTTACAGAACACGCTACCGAGATTACTGAACACAGCACTCCAAGAGGCATACTTCTAGGTGGGTGACATCATCCGCAAAGGCAAAGATGCCGATAGGGAATGTTTAGAGAGTGAGCGGTCTGAAAGCATATTACCGTCCCAAGGTAGATGTACACAAACACGCCAGTGCTGTCAACGGGCCAACTAAATATCTATGGAGCACAACAACACTGAATAGATACGGGATGCGCCACAGACAGTACACCCTTCAAGAGAGCAACAAGTGTGTTCAATGTAGGCATCCATCGTGACATTGAAATTGGACATCTGGTGCCTGGATGACCACCATGGCTATACAGGATGTCAATGGCCATGCCCACATGCTTAGTATCACACGTCTGTTTGGAATGTACTGTGTGTCCATCTACACAATGGTGTACTGGGCATGCTCACACACTTAGCTGTTGCAAAGGGCCAACTTGCATGCACACGGAGTGTAATCACGGAAGGGTGCAGTGTGGAATGTACTCTGTGTCCATCTACACAATGGCGTACTGGGCATGCTCACACACTTAGCAGTTGCAAAGGGCCATCTTGCATGCACATGGAGTCTAATCACGGAAGGGCGCAGTGTGGAATGTACTGTGTGTCCATCTACACAACGGTGTACTGGGCATGCTCACACACTTAGCAGTTGCAAAGGGCCATCTTGCATGCACACGGAGTCTAATCACGGAAGGGCGCAGTGTGGAATGTACTGTGTGTCCATCTACACAATGGCGTACTGGGCATGCTCACACACTTAGCAGTTGCAAAGGGCCATCTTGCATGCACACGGAGTCTAATCACGGAAGGGCACAGTGTGGAATGTACTGTGTGTCCATCTACACAACGGCGTACTGGGCATGCTCACACACTTAGCAGTTGCAAAGGGCCATCTTGCATGCACACGGAGTCTAATCACGGAAGGGCGCAGTGTGGAATGTACTGTGTGTCCATCTACACAATGGCGTACTGGGCATGCTCACACACTTAGCTGTTGCAAAGGGCAATCTTGCATGCAGATGGAGTGTACACACAGAAGGGCACAGTAAGGTATAACTGCCCTCACGCACAGGGCGGTCACACATGCAGTGACCTGTACACACACAGCTGCTATCACAGCTGTCACAGGTGCAGGTCACACACGTACACACTGCAGTGTACACTGTAGCTGTCAAGTCAGCACCATGTCATTGGTGCAGCACTACACAGCCATACGGTCCAACAACACCATGTGACACATGACCACTGGGCTGTACAGCGGTGTACACCAGCTGTGCAGAGTACACACATACCAACAGGGATCCAACAGGTGTTATGCATTGCAATGATACCAGTATACATGAACAGGTCGGCTCAAGACATACCATGACCCTTACACAGCTGTGACACCTGACTGTTGCTGTACACCAATGAACACACGTCTGGGTATGTCATACATGTGATTGTGTGGATGTGTGCATGGACTGCACACACAACACATACATACATGGCCTTTGATGTACCTCGTGCATAACACTGGCCTAATCAATGCTACACACGCGAATTGAATGTGGGCCCATGTCTGTTGAATGCTCACACTACAGGGGTAGCAGTGTTGACCGGGACACATACCCTTGTACTGGTCGCCTGTGACACCCGTGATATCATACCGCAGTCCATGTGTTATGTATGTCAACACACATGTCCAACAATAGCAATGCATACAAACATGGCAACAGGAGACACATGTGACATCTGTACTGTGCATGCAGCAAACATGCATGTGCAGTGGCCGATGTCCGTAACATAGTTGCACCTACCTACGACATGCAGACGCAATGCAGACCCATCATTGACATCTGTATACGGTGACATACAAACAGCACGTATGGAGGGATGTGTGTACATAACGTGGTGAACCACCTGTCTAGATGTAAGTGTGCAGGGGGTGGCTCACAGTTGTGTCACACACCATCCTATCATGCCATGTGCTAACTGTATGCTATGTCGCTGTTACGTGACGGTGCTGACATAATGCATACACAGCGGTCAGGTGTTAACAACTATATGTCATATGGCACCTGTAACACCTACAACCTCTCGTGTGTATATAGCAGCACATTTGCCAGATATAGCGTTGGTACACATAATGCAATCAATACTGCTGCATGTCCATCAAACGTGTCATCATATGGCTGGTGTATCATTCCCAGCACTGCCATGTGTGTCCGAATGTGTGACCAGGGATGCCACATATCTTGGGGAATATGTCCCAGTTGCTACACATCCCTGTACACCATTGTAGAGAAGTGTACATACGTCAGTGTGGGAAGCATGACGTTCACCGGTGAGGTGCATCACACACATCGGCTGTCCGTATACACATGTGTGGTCACCACAGTGTGTGTGTGTCTGTATGTATGTCTGGTGCTTGGTGTGAGTGTGTATGCTAATATACGGTGGGAAATTATCACTGGCCCCACGTGTTGACTAACCCGTAATGGTGATGCATTGCACAACCCTGTTGATGCCATAGGTCCCAGCCATACTGGCTACCTGTGCATGTCCCTTCTCTGTGACACGTCATGTGGGTGCATAGTACTATGCGGGTGATGACCACAAAGGCAAGGGTCCCCAGCTGCACACTATGGGGTGTGCATTATAGTGGTGTACACCCCGTGACTGTGGCCATGTTCACATACTGTTACAGGGTCCTACTGCTGCACAGTGTGGCCTCCAGCTACCAAGTGACACCTCACATCATCATTGGCCAGGCCGCTGTGTACAACCCCTGCACCATGTCACCATACCTGTAATGTGTCCTGCTATGTATGTCACGTCTCTGTCCAGTGTAGCCTGTGGCACCGACCACATACGTCAGGTGCAGTATATGTGCGGACATCTGTGTCATGTTTGTGTGTCCAACAGTCAGGATGAAGGTACATGTAGCATGCTGATATTGCCAGACGTGCCTGTGTGTACTCCACAGTTACACGTGGGGTACTGCAAACACTGCTACCTGTAGGCACATGCAAGTACACCATAGGAGGGAACCAGGGTATCACAACCAACATGGTGCTACAGATGTAACCGAGACACATACCGTGAACACATCACAATGCATGCTGCACCTGCACTACATGGTGTGACCGGTGCATGTCGACAGTACACAACCTATGCCACATACACAACTCAGTATTCACACACAACCACTGCAACATACACATCCCTCACTATGCATACACAGGTATTACATACACCTCTCACTATGCTGTTCACCCTGTGCATCAGAATATTTGTGCATAACCCTGCACCGATGGTGTGGATGACAGGGATGCGGCACAGGCTTCATCATATGCACAGGGTGATATGTTTGCCAGGGGCATAGGCTGCACACAACCACTGCAACATACACATCCCTCACTATGCATACACAGGTATTACATACACCTCCCACTATGCTGTTCACCCTGTGCATCAGAATATATGTGCATAACCCTGCACCGATGGTGTGGATGACAGGGATGCGGCACAGGCTTCATCATATGCACAGGGTGATATGTTTGCCAGGGGCATAGGCTGCACCAATGGATGACATCATGTGTGTGTGTAAGGGCCAGTGAGTTGACTGGACATGTCTGTGCAGAATGCATGTGGATGTTGTGGAGCCCTACAGTTGTGTTTGCTGTGTGCGTGTATGTGTGTACACAGTTCTGCCATTTGTGATGCCTACACGGGATATAATTGACAGCCCCAGATTGTACAGTGCAGGTTGTACAGCTCACTGTGTCCGTCCACGGCCATGTGACCTGTGCCTGCCTGGGGTTGCACGGGCACTACCAGGTGGAGGTACAGAGTGGCTACTGTCCGACGACACATGTTCGCTGGAAACGTGTCCCCGCTGAGACCGTCCAGGGCCACGTCCACGTGGCCTGCTGTGTCCTGGTGTTGACAGCAGCAGCAGCTGCACTGCTACTGCTACCGGCACTATGGGAGCGGGCATGTGAGGTGGCACGCTCACGTCGACCTACACTAGGTGGTGTTGCTGGCCTACGTCCACGTGGCCTACGCCTCACTCCTACCAGGTGTTCCAGCACAGACAGCTCCCGCTCGCGGATTGCCATGCCTCGGTCAAGGATTCCGGCCATTTCACCTAGTCGCCTATCCAGAACATTAGCAATCTGCTGTTGAGCATTTGCCAATGCCTGGATGTTGTCATTTAGGGTATGGATAGCAGCCCTCTGCAGCCTCTGCCCTTCTCTGTTCTGCCATTCAGCACGTGCCTGTGCCGCCATTACAGTCTGGAACATGCGTCTGGTGATACCAGCTGCTGCGCTCTGTCCTGCAGGTGCATGTCTGCCAGAGGTCCTCCTACGAGCAGCACCGACCACATGCCTGTGTGGCACATCTGCAGTCATTACACTGACACTATGGTGTGTAGACACACCTTCTGTAGCCACCACACGTTCCTGTTCCACGCCAACAGATGCTGACTGTCCTTCCACTATGGCCACCGGTGATGCGGTATGTGTTGGCAGCAGAACTGTGTGCGGGGAAGAGGGGGACATAGCTGGGATGGTAACCATTGGCACAGATTCAGCCCCTGACAACCCTGCCTGTACCTCATGCATATGTTCATCACCGCTAGTATCTGTGGGGACACTAACATCAGATGGACCGCAGGAGGGTAACGCACCTACATCACCTGTGAATGCAAAGAAATACTGTAAAGTACAATAGACACAGACACACACACACACACACACACACACACACACACACACACACAGACACACACACACAGACACACACAGACACACACACAGACACACACAGACACACAGACACACAGACACACCATGCATGTGATTTGTCAGATGGCATGCAGCATGCCTGCGATAGAGCAGAGGGCATGCAGCTCAGACATTAATAGTGTTAGTAAGCATACCTCCCTGGGGTGCACACTACAGCAAGCAGGTGTCATATCAGTAGGCATGCAGTTCACGCAATCATGGTAGTATGCATGCATCCCTGTGATACACCATGTGGCCCAGAACAGGATAAGAGTACACATGGCTGACGTGACCTTGACATGTAATTTGCTGACATGTGCATTAACATGCATACATGTTTGACACAATGGTGTCCTGACACATGTACAGCATCATAATGGGCTTCACATTGCAGTGTTGTGTGTATGCCCTACAGATGTTTAGCAAATGTGCATGAGCACGGGAGGGTAGTGTGAGCCATCTACATTGCTATACAGTGTGAAGTACAGACACTGTGCCATTGCATGGCAACATGAGGCATGTATGTTGCTGTAGAATGCATAATATGTACACATTGCATAGCCATAACTGCAACGCAGTCGTGATGTTCGACAGATCGTATATGGTAGACTTCAGTGACACCTCCAGTAGCTGTGCACAGGCTTTTAGGTTGTCCACTGTACCACATCAACTGTATAATCGGTCAACTAAGGCTATAATTGGACCATGTGTGGACAATGTGCAACAGGGTGTATACACATCCCATGTACTGTGTGGCTACATGTCTCTGGCCATCCCCATGGCCATGTGTGCACATGTGGTGGCCAATTGTGTGTGATGGGCATCTTCTCCACATGTCTGTGTGGTCCCATATGACATACACCCATACATGTCAGATATGTCACATTCCACAGGTCTATGCAGACAACGGGTTGTATGTTTGGTATGTGGGGTATAGGTCATGTGATAGTGTGACAATATTGCAGACAGAACACTACATGTCTGGGACATGTCGGTGGCACATCACAATATGTGCACCCGATGCAGGGGCATATGACACAATGGGGACACTTGTGGGCTGCCCATATCACAGCTCACTGTGTGGTACTGTGTGTGCACTACACATGTTGTTCCAATGCATACTACATATGCCTCCATTGTAGAACACCTCCACCATTGTATGCACAGCTGACCACACATGTCGCAATGACAAGTACTGTGGTTTCAAGTCTGTGTATCATTACGTGTGAATATATTGCACATGGGTGGCGTGTGAATGCACAGTGGTGCGACCTGCATATTGTGACTGGAACAAACTTCAGGTGTGCAAGTGTTAACTGGCCACATGGCAAATAGATCTACACTGTAACATGCCTGATACTGATGACAGTCTCACCTGCAACGGACCCATGTCTGTGCGGCACGCCAGAGGTACCTGTATAGGGGTGACACACCAGTAAGAACATTATCCATGACTGTATGACAGCCACAGGTTGCACTGTGCATGTGCACACATTCACCTGTGTAATAGCATATAGTATGCACATGTGTGCATACACAACGTAGCATACTGTAGTATGCAGCATGTGTGTCCACATACCTGGCATATGTTGTTACTTTACATTATGTACAGTGACACATGCAACTACATGGGATATAATAGCCATATGTGCATTACTGACTTACCAGGCAACTCCAGGCTCATTGGTTGGGAGACACCCACCTCCACGATGGCAGCTAGTGTTTCTGGATGCTGTTCCCTGGGTGTCCCCAGACTGGCCAGTAGCTCCTCGGTGTGTGTGAGTGGGGGCTGGGTTGGTGGCCCACCACCTGTTCCACCTTGTTCCCTGGCGATTGCAGTGGCATGCTGTTTTGCATGTCGTATCAGGTCCGTGCAGTGTCTGCGCACCTGCTGGTAGGTGCGGTTATGGCCACCCACATCGTTCACCCTCCTGCGTAGATCCTGCCACAGGTCATCCCGCTGCTGGGCATGCTGTGGCACATGGCTGAACAACAAGTCATAGTTGTCATGGAGCTGTGGGATTAGGACATCATCCTCCTGGCGGGTGTATGCTGGGAGGCGTGTACGGGGCATTATCTGTAAAACATAATGATGGTGACAGGTCACAGTTTCAGAGATGTACAGAGATACTGCTGCACATACATTTCTATGACATCTACTGCATCTGCACAGTTATCTTTGCAAGGCACCATGACACTGACACGACTGACGTGTTTGTGTCACACATGTCACACCCATTATGCATTGGATATCATCACCATATATGTGTGTCACCTCATTACAGTGTTCATACTCCATGTAAATGCTGTCTTGCTGTGGGCATGTCTATTTGCCTGCACTTGTGTTCTTACCTATCTGCACATGCCTCGATGTGTCCACGGTACTACTGTTGACCTGGATGCTGTGTATATGTCACATATCAACACAGACACAGCCGGAATGGACTTGAGCAGTGACAATGCACACATACGCATGGACACCTGTACATGCATGTGTTTTGCCATATACATCTACACAGCACTGTACAACTGTTCAACATCCTGACACGGATCGCCTGTATTACACATGTGATAGACATGGGACAATGGATAGTCAGACGACATTCGCAGGGATGGTCATCAACCATAGCATGTGGGGGCACGGTTTCCACGCTGTTACAGATGGCCATTGTGCCACCGCAAGCTGCATCAGTGCCACATTACTGATCCAGTCAGTTGATAGTACATCTACCATGCGGCCATCACACCATGTATGACTGGGATGACATCTGCAGCTTTGATGGACAGGGTTGCATGGTATGGTGGGAGTATGTCACATATATGGCACAGGGATCTGTCCAGCCTGTGGCGATCCTAGTATTAGGATGGTGGCTGTCCATGACATATGTCATATAGATCAGGATATGGACATGTAGCATGTCCATCATCATGGTGTAGCAAATGTCCTTCTGCAAGGTAGATGGCATGCTGCATAGTGGAGGTGTGGATTGTGAAGGCTGTTATCGCACATCCATGCATAGCCATTACCCCTTACAGGTGGTATGTGATCCAATATTGGTCACCACAGTGCTGTATATGCCTGGCCACTGCTCTCTGTGCTCATGGATGGCACCCTGACATGACATGGGTACCTCAGATGACTACCTAAGGGGCCTGGAGACGTCACCATGTCGGGGGTGCACTGCACAGCACCATCCCTTACACAGTGTCCATAATGTTGACCACAGCCTAGGTAGGAGTTTATGGGTACAGGGATGTTTACCTAGCGGTGACACTGCTGGTATCATCCATCAGACTGTGCACATATGTCACACACCTCACACACACAGCCCATTCTGTATGTTGTTCACAACACTGACACAGCTAAACTGATAGGTCATGGCCATTCACAGCCTTACATACACAGATGCCTAACATTTGTGTGTGTGGTATGGGCTACAATGAGGGTGGGGTACAACACATTAACCCTGTTCTACTGTATCTGGCACAGATGTGCTGTGCACATGTCACTCTTGCACCTTTTGTAGTTGTGGGTCTGTCAACAGGCCACTGGTGGAACACACCTGTGACATGCAAAGGTATTTGTAATCAAATATCCGTGCTATCTTGTACATCTGTACTGCTAACATCTACAGTGCTAATGGTTCATGGACATGCACACCATACTCAGCAGGGTTATAGTGCGGTGCCACCCTAAATGACTGTCATCACCACTTGTGGGTTGATATTATCCAACACCCTATCTGTATTGTATGGTCATGCTAGGCACTTGTTCAGAACATGTGAGCATGTCATGAGCTAATGATTACTATAGCGCCCATTCCACACCATTTCCCACAGGTACACTGGCTGTCCTACACTTCCCAGCTTGCTTAAGGTACGACAGCTGTTGTACACACGTAACACACATATCCTGTGGGACATGGTTGTATATGCAGGCATGTCCAACTGTCACGTACCAGTGCTACTGCCTGTCTATATGAGGGATATGTCGTACATGTGGCAATAGAGCAATTGTCTCGTGTACACATTCAATGCTCACTTCCCAACATACGGCACTACAGCCTGTGGGGGATGCACATCTGCAGCCGTGCTGGGCCCATAGCTCTCAGGTGTACCTCATTACGGGGAACGTACCTCATTTGGGGTTCTAAAAGGTGCATGTTCCTCAAGGTTCCACATTGGAAGGGTCTGTCACACATTCATTGTTGTACATGGTTTACCTGCTAGCCATGGCTAGATAGATGAGAATCATAGTAATTCATTGGAATATCTGTTTTATACGTAAGACCAGCCTATTTTAGCCATCATATGCCCTTCCTAGTTGACGCTGTTAGTAAGCCAGTTGTAAGTGTTCCACGTTTTGCCCATTTGTCACACTGTATGAGGGCTAATGTTCCTCATTTTGGGGACAGGAGGCTGACAGCTATGGCTGGGGGTAATGCTGTCGCCAACCCTGACTGCACCTGACAGTCATTTGGGGATGTGTAACATTTGCAACACACCCCACCCATCACATAGTCTCACATAATCTACACCACTGGCCACACCTACGAGGACAACCTGTGCAGTACGTCTCCATACTCACTGTAGGCACCAGAGGTAGCCCCATCATGGAAGACAACATCACCAGCTTATAGCCCACAGACTCATGTGTGCCCACCACATACAGCCAATAGTGTGTTATAACATTCACAACACACCAGTCATAGCTGACTCTGTAGGGTGTCACACTGCAGTTCCACACAGCAGGCTACACAAGGCATTAGTCGCTTACATCTTGCTGTCGGGTAACTGCTTCTGCAACATAACCTATGCACCCATGCCACACCTCACCAGGTACGATATGTCTGTCATTCGCCATGTTAGTGTGACTGCCCTGTGATGCCACTTCACAGACTACGTGTGCAGGGACATGCAATAGCTCACCAGTCTTATAGCCCTGAGGGTGTGGGCCTAGCCCTGGGGAGCATTTTGCATTCGTCCAGACACGATACCACTGTACAATGACCGACTGTGTCACTTCAACAGTTGCCTATGCTCCTATTGTCATTCCACAGGCATGTGGTATCTGTCCGCTATGACTGTCCTGGTCAAACACAATGCTGTGGCACAGATGACTTGCACCTGTCAGCCCTGGGAGTACAGCTGACATGCTAGGCTCTTGCTGCTGCTATACTGCCTGTCCTGCACAGTTTCCAATAACTGTCACCGGCAGGGCGGTAACTGGCATGCGCGACATGGGGTCATGTGACACATTGCTTGCATCTTCCCCTGTGATGCACGCAGGCAAGGCACACCTTATAATGCACCACTCCAACATCTCTGCAGTGACTGGGACCTGCCTGTAGGCTCTGCAGAGCACACCTGCAATGACAGGTTATAGACGGACCATACCTTCCAGGCACATACCTGGACCGGCACACCCACAGCTGAGGGGTTCCCATATCCCACTATGTTTTGCACACATCCTGGCAAGTTGCTTAGCACAATGCATCAGAGGTGCTCCACATGCAACTAACTGTGTCCGGGACCGCTATACACATTGTAACAAGCGACAGAGTCAACATCATACCCCACGGGTAACATACCTTCTATGGTGGTATAGTGGACAGTGGGCCTCAGCTACTACTGATGTGTGACTGACACTACCCCACACTTCACTGGGATAGCCACTCATGTACCAACACATCCATGAGTCATACCCTCCACTCTGCTGGATCAACACATACACACCACCTCCAAGACCTACATTACCCTTGGCATGAACACTACCACCATGTGACTGGTGTTACACACCTGGGGTTATTCCCTCATTGGTGGATTCCAAACATATGCTAATCTACCTTGTTAGCCACATCCCGGAACACACCCATCACAGCATACACAGTACATGTGTACTACTACACCTACTACAGACGTCTGCTGACAGCGGTTGTTAACATCATGACACCCGTGCAGATGGACAATGCACATACAAATGCTGACACATACCCCAGTGCACTTAATTAGCATGTACACAACTGCATGGATCATGCTATTCCACACAGAGCCATGATGGTACACACCAGATAACAGACGCCACTCTGGTGGTCATGTTCCATGGACATATGATGTACAACAACAGGTGTAGGCTGTTGCACAGTGGTGTACATTCCCATGTGTGGGGTGGCTCACTGGTCAGCCGTGGTGGGGCCACAGGGTCCCTCATCACATACTCCAAGACTAGCTACGTAAACATGACTGCCACACATTCCGGGTGTACCACCAGGCATTATGGTGGTATGTCAGTATTCGATGGCAACACCCACATCTGCTGTCACATACAACAGTCACTCAGGAACATTGCAGACCCAGGTATTGTTGGCAACATGCTGGAGGATGGATTCAATGCTGACAGTACACCCTCTCACTCACTACAGGGCCACAATCCATACATGAACATTGTGGTGTCCCTGTGGTCACACCTACACAGTACTGACCTACACTCTATGTGTCCTGGGACACTGGCCCCATGTCACCTTCCAACGTCCCAGGCTGTGATGTCCACCAACCTCTGAATTACTTGTCTCCCCACTAGGCCACCATATTCAGTAATAGCCTTGTTTCAGACATTGTAGACCCTAAATGGCACACAGCAGCATTTATCACACTACACACAGGTGGCACCGCATTGCACGAGTGGGACTATAGTCCTACACACCTGACTGGACTGTTCTGCGTGGCTATGGGGCACATCGTCAAGGACGTCATTCTCAGAGACATTGTTGGTCTCCCGTCCTCTGCTGCCACCGGGTTGGGCTTGTTAAGGCCAGAGCATGGCCCCTACACATGGTGGACTCCTTTCATACAGTTACCAGGGCAGTTGCTGATGGTATGGGAGTCCACACATCCTACATTGTCCTCTCATTGCCTTTCAGCACCATTCCCCATTCTGGTATTGACAACATACACATCCACCTGCACATTGTACCCTGTGTCTCAGGATGTTATGCTATGTGGCTCATGGACAGGACACACAGTGAGGCCAGCATACCATAGTACCTACTACATGTCAGGTACTTTGGCATACCACAGTCCTCAGTCATAGGGCCCCTCATGTTAAGTATATGCTTCCCTGTGGAACAGGCTGGCACAGGGGACTTTCCCTGCCTAGCTTTAGAACCCCTACATACCAAGCGCCATGATTGCTCCACCAGCTGATACTGACTCCAACCATATGGGTGTCGCTGTGACAGATACATAATATGACTATCATGGCATCAAGCTGCATGACACAAGGTGCATGCACATCACCTTTGCATTACACCATTCACCCACTGACTATCACATGGATGGTAGCCCCTACATACATATCACATTGTACATGTTTGCAGTACACACATATGTCGCACCCACTCCTGTGGTTACCGTATTGCCACTGTCACGTGGATATCCTCCTACGTGGCCACACCTATCTGTACTGGGTGTGTAACTGGTACATAGGCACCCATTGTACCTCTGAACTCAAGACATCTACACACATTCAAGGGTACACCACCCCATTTAGGGTGTACCTTACACAACAGCTACAGCTTTACATGCCACAACATTAACACGCCATGACGTTTACTGAGCTCCGACAGTTTAAATATGCGGCTGCACTACGGACACCACATCTGTACACATTTGCATACTACATACTCAGGGGTGACCTCTGCTGATCAGACAGGGCCCATGTCCACAACATTATTGATGGATATACTCCTCATACGCAAGATAAGCAGAGGCCACTGTGAGCATCATGCTCATGGATATGTGCACACATGCCACAATGAGTGGGATGTGCTTCTGGGTTACATTCCCAAACAGGACACTCACCATGCTGTGGAACATAAGTCCTCTGTACATCACGCAGGGACACTCAGTAGCGCTGTTCATGTGATACCTCCCTTGGTGGTTGGGAGACACATATAGGCCTGGGATCACTGCAGTGGCTGTACTGTGCAGTGGTGCAGGTGACACCTGGCTCTGCTCTTCACAGGACACTACCCTGGAGAGGTGCCACTAGTGTGAACACTGTAGTTGTGCTTACACATGGACTTGACAGACTGCATAGTACCCCACTATGCACCTGTGCAGCTATTACATGTCCTTTGTGCATGGTTACTTGGTAGCCCTTCCATTTAGATTAGCTATCATGCTATTACTATGTCCCATACCTACAGGCCATATGTATCCTGTTATTGTACATACCAATAGACGATACCTGTGGTATGCATGATATGCCTGTTATGCTGTGTAGAATATCTGTCATATCTACCTATAATACTATACATTACACATATTTCACATAGTATCCCATAATGCAAAGCATACTTGCTCAGCGGGACCACCTTACATATGTCATTAACGTTATTTACCCATACACATGCGTGCTGTGACAGTATATCAACATATACTATCCCCTGCTATGGCACGTCCTTGTTGGACATACCCTACCACTGACGGCGGGTTGTATGGCATTGTTCTGTTTAATGGCCTCATGTAGCATCCCTTCTGGTGTCTGTGCTGTGTACCTTGTGTCCCACTGCTGGACGCACAGATTCTACAAGCGTTAGTATGCTCAGCAAGACATCACTACATCAATACCTTTCCCCACTTTATGCATTGCGGACATGTTTAATTAATGCAAACCAGGCTATACATACAGTAAAACTAATTAATACAGATCATGCTATACATAACCTTACATATCGGGCGTTCTACATACCTTGTTGTCCTTACGGCATTTCGTTTCTATCTCTCTCACAGTGTTTCAACTGTTTTTCGGTATGAGCATACGGTTTGAATGTCTGGCAAGTCATCCTTATATACGTCGATACCTGAAACATGTGGATTCTTCCTGCCAATTGGTGTTCCTGAGTGACTAATTACTTGCATATCAGCTGTGCAGCTACTCCATTCGCCAATTACGTGGCAACAGTGGGGTATAATTGGATTCTCCACTTGGGCGTTGCCTATTTGCCCTACCTTCGGGGAGACGGTCTGTATTGTGTTTTGTTATGAGTAACTGCAACTGCTATGCATGGAGACAAGTATAGTTTGGATTCATGTCCCCCGTGGATTGTGTGTGACAGGTAGAGTATTTGGTTCAACATGTGGGTGTACCTGTCATCCCGACATCTGTTAACGGAGTATTGCAATCAATACCTGTAACATGGCTGTTTGTTCCATTATACAACGCCTGCAATTTTGCATGTCGCCTTTAATTGTGTCTCTCACACGGTATGTTGAGGGTTCTGCAGATGTAATTGACTGACTGGATGTTTGTGCTGCTATTACAGTTTGTATTGCTTCAGTTTCTAGTGTGGGGGATGTCGGTGGTTGTACGTAACATATACGGTTTGTGGGCCTTGCATTTCTACATAATCCGTATATATGTGTGTGGGCTCCGTCCCTGATTAGAGAGCTAACAGTTAGTAGACATATGTTACGGGATTGTACGTTGGGCCATTGTTAATTGGTTTCTATATCGTCTGCAGGTGAGCTTGCTACTTGTATACCTCCGTAATTGCAGCGATATATCAGGGGATATGTGTAGGTGACAGCTATCCCTTGTATTTCTGTCCCAGATATTTGCAGTCATTGTGGTTGTGTTGTTAGAAGAGCCTGTTTGCCATGGGTTGCCACCTTATCATATGGTCATTGTTGGACACTTGCGGGACACAAAGCAGTGTTTACAGGCCAACACGTAGCCACGGTCAGTACACAGGTAGCACATACTTTTATCCTCACTACATACCTATTGTTGTGACTTTGGATACTTATCATATTGCATGTAACATTTAAGTTTCTTACATACAGGCATAACTATTAAATATGACTGTTACATTATATATGGGACATATTTATGTCCTACCATCTCGGACATTTGCCCTTTGTACTGTTTTATGTCAGGACACGCCTGCCCAGGGTGGGGATGTCCCTCCTACTGTGGTACAGGTAGTAACCGTATGCCTACGGCTAGCTATACCCACACCTACCATACTGGTCTGCCTCTGACGTGGCACCAACATACACATGTTGCGGACACACACACATTAGTCACACAGAAACGCACACGGCACCCTCAATGCACACTTACACAGACTACGGCACTCACAGACACAGTTGAACACTGTACCTACGTGGACCGCGACACCGTCAGCGGTGACTAACCGTCCCTTCATATCATCATACTATTACTCGCGGATGTACTGTTCTGGTACTGTGTTCTATCGGTCTTTCAGCCTCGTGGTTACGCATGTCGGTATGTTACACATTCCATGGTTGGCGGTATCCTATTTATTTGTACCTCCAAGATGTTATGAATGTCGTTGAACTATCTATCATATTTGCAGATATCGCTGAATCCATCTATATCACCATATATCCCTCTATTGCCCTTTCTATCTGTCTTATATATATGCATATGTGTACATATATATATATATCTATGTACATATCTATATATATATGTCTATATATATATATATATATATATATATATATATATATATATATATATATATATATATATATATATATATCTGGCGGGGAACGTGACAGGCACACAGCACCACCAGATACTGTAAGACTCATGTACTGTTCAGGTGTTGGCATTCCATGTTGCACTGGCTGTTGTGTTTACAATGTTTGAGGGCTGCCTATGTCGGAGTCACACATTGGGCCACCTATACATTACAATTTACAGGTGGTCATGTTTGTGTGCCATCCATTTTACTGTGTGTGCAGGTGGAGAGGTGTCAGTCCATAGGGGCCTACACGGTCAGTGTATGTGCTATACGTTCCCTCTTTGCCAAGGCATAGGCATATTGGGCATGCCTCCATCTGCCTACTGGGGCTGGCACAGTGTGTTCATGGTCTGAATCCCTCTGTGCCTGTACTGGCCTTGGCAATTGCGGTGGGCTATGAGGGCCTTCACCATTTTGTCCCTGCTGCAGCTGCTTCCGCAGGATCATATTATGTAGCATGGCACATACTATGATGATGTGGGCACACATGCCTGGAGAGTACTGCAAGGCTCCACCAGATGTATCCAAGCACCGGAACCGTGATTTCAGCATCCCGAACACACGCTCTATGATGATTCTGGTTTGTGCGTGTGCCTCATTATGGCATTCTTGCATGGGTGTGTGTGCATTTCTGATGGGAGTCATCATCCACGGCTCCAGTGCATAGCCAGCATCCCCCACAAGATGGCCATGTGGGATGTCCCCCCTGACAAATACCTGGTACAGCTGTGAGGCATGCCAGATATGGGAGTCATGGTAGCTTCCAGGGCTGCCAGCACACACATCCATGATAATGCCCTGGGCATTGCACATGACCTGGCAGTTGATGGAGTGGAATCCCTTGCGGTTTATGTAGCACATACCCTGCTCACCGGGTGGTGACTTGATTTGTATGTGCGTGCAGTCTATCGCACCCAGTACCTCCGGGTATTGTGCCACACGGTGGAAGTGACGCATATTGCTGGCCAACTCCTCCTGAGTTCTGGGGAAGTATATCTGCTCATTGGCATGTGGTAACATGGCATCCAGGAACTGGTGTAGTACCCTGGATGCTGATGCCTGTGAGATGCCCATTATATCTCCAGTTGGCCTTTGAAAGGTACCTGTGCCCAGTATTCTCAGGCTTACACATACCTTCGTGTCCACTGGTATGGGTTCCCCTCTGTTGTTTCTGGTTCTCAGGCGTGGCCGGCACAGCTCCACTATTTGCTGTAAGATGTCCCTGTCCACCCTGTAATGCTCTACTATCTCCAGGTCATGTAGCCCCTGGTAGGTTACCCTTGGTCTGAACACTCTCCTTCTCCTCCGAGGCCTGCGGTGGTTGTCGGCATCATCTTCCAGAACACCATCAGTCTCTAACAAATGCTGATGAATCACAGCTATGGCAGCTCCCAACATGTACATTTTAAAAGTTCCCCATGTGCTTACACCTATGGTGTGGTGTTTGGGAATACACAGGTGTGTGTTGGGTGCTTACACACTTTATACTATTGTGCTGTGAACACCGATGATGTCATGGGGTGTGTATGTACGTTCGTAGCTACAGGTTATGTTATGTGTTTTACTGCCGGAACTACTATTGTGGTGCCTTTGGTGTTGAATTACATTTGCCTGCCATGGATTACCTCTTGACCTTCCCTTTACATTTCTGCATGTTGCACCTACCATTTTCTGGCGTGCATCCTGCAGCCTACTTTCATTTGTGCTTTCCTGGACCTGGCGTATCTTGCGTTATGTGTGCTACTGCCGGTCTGCTGTCGGTTTGCTTTGCTCTACTGTGTCAGGTCTCCTATCTTTGCAATCCAATACCTCCCCTCCTTTCTTTGCATTCACATGCCTCCCCTATCCTGTTTTGCAGGTTTCTGCAAGTGGACTTGTCAGCTGCCGTCGATTGGCCTTCGTGGGTTGATTGGTGTTGATTGCTCATTAGTACTCCAATTATCTTACTTCCGCATTTCCTTTCCTTCCCCTGACCTTCCTGTTTCTGCTATTGTTTGCGGTGCGTGCGTCCGATTACTGGGTTTTGGGCATGTTTTCATCCTCGTACACATGCGCTTTTGGCCACCATGTGTGCTCTCAGCTAAACGATTCCTCCCCACCCCTATCCTGCAGCTTTGCTTAGCAACGGACAGGCCAGATTTGCAATGCTCCAATGTGCTTAGTGCTACAGTGGCACACCCCTCTGCTGATGTCATGTATCTCCTCTGAGCCACTCCTCAGTGTTATACCACTGCGCCGTATGGTACAACCTTCCTCCGGCGGGACATTTGCGATTCAGTATTATCTGCCTCATTTGCATGGCATTGACTACTAATTCATAGTTACCGTGCCAAACACTATCGCAAGCCCTTAGCAACCCTTGCACCTTGGTTGTGGTGTTCCATGCCTACCATTGTGTGTTATGCTGTAAACCTGATTTCTATTACGTTGCGATTTTATTACATTTTTATATTATTTCTTTATGTTACAGCTTCCGCACACATGCCCTGCGGTTCTGCTGTGCGTTACTGTGGACATGACATTAAATGTTGTTATTTACGTGTTGTGCATCTTTTCTTATGCCATTGGCTGTGTATTTCGCCATTGGCATATGTTCACGTTGTGATACCTGGGTCTGGCCCTCTTCCAGAGCTCCGATGTTATGTTTGGGAAAATGTAAACCGTGTTTTTTGGTTTACATTTCCGTGGCCTTACGCTACGCCTGCACCACTTCATGAATCGCTATATGCCTTCATTTGCATGGTGCAACACTGCACATGGGGTGCTTTGCATACCTACGCAGGGGGCTGCGCAGATCTGGCGTACGCCGGTAGTGCACGTGGAATTGGATCGTACCTGAATCGCTCGGCGGCCATATTTGGTGTTATAACGCCTACGCTATGCGTGCGCCTGGCGCAAGCTTCATGAATCCCGGGGAAAGGGTGTTGATGCTGTGACCAAAGAGATTTCAGATACCACTGTGTTGTTTTCATGTGGAGTCTTTCCAGAGGTATCATGAGAATCATAGATGCCATGAGACCCACAATCCTGAGGTATTCTCTCTCAGTGACTAAAGTCTGAATGAAAAAACATAGAAGTAGATCTAAATAAAGATCTTTTTCCTGTGGAAGAAAAGCTCTTTGAACTGAGGTTTCTAGTTGACATCTCAGGAATACAATCTTGTGTGAGACAGTCAAGAAAGCCTTCTGAATGTTCTTTTGGAATCCCAGCTTGTGCAAGAGATCTCTCACCCAAAAAAGAGAGAATTTCTGACATTTTGAAAAAAACTTTGCAAAGATAAGCAAGTTGTCAAAATACAGAAAATGTGGATACTCTGTAGCCTGCAATGAGCTATAAATGAAACTAGACACTTTGTGAATACTTTTGGTGCAGTGAATAGCCCAAAGGGTAAGGCAGAGAACTGATAATATGATCCAGACACACAAAACCGGAGTCTGCATGAATAGGAATGTGATAATAATTGCCAGGAAAAAAGGAGGAAAGAGGAAGAAGAGGCAACAGTTTGTGAAGTGATATCAATTTGAATTTAGGCATTATCACAAACAGGTTTAGGAAAGAAAGATCCAGAACTGGTCTCAAAGTGTTTTCTTTGTTTGGGACTAGAAACATCCTTGAATAAAACCCTTTCCCACCTAAGAAGGAGGAACTGGCTCTTTTGATCCTTAGGACAACATGTAATAAGGAACAGGTAGAAACAAAACAGTCTGATATGCAGGATGAGGAATGACTCCCTGGAAAGGAGGAATTTCTTCCCACTGCCATCTGTAACCCTGGTGAATGATTTTCAGAACCCATTTGTCTTAAACAATCTGTTGCAAAATAGAAAAATGGAGATTCAGAAAGAGAAAGGGGGCCAGGGTGGGAGGGGGCCTAAGGTTTCTTGAATAGTCATTCAGACATATTGAAGTGTCCTTGGTTTTGGGGGGCTTGAGATTTCTTTTTGGAACCTCCTATCCAATTCTTCTTAAATGTCAGTTTACCTGAATTCTGTTGAGAGTGTTTATTTTATTTTTTGATGAAATCAGATGAGGAGAAAGAAAATCCCTTGGACAATTTGGAAAATGAATGCTGAAAAATCTTAGAAATTTCCTGAATCATCTTGCCCTTTCATCACACTTTTTGGTCACCTCTGCAGCAGAGGGACCAAACATTAAATCTCTATCCAAGGGAGCATTTTAAAATCTCATTTTTAACATCATCTAGAAGGTTTTGAGAATGCAGCCAAGCAAACCTCCTCAAAACTGTACTAATGGCCATAGTTCTGGAAGAAGTATCAATAGAGGTCTACACATACTGCAAACAATGAGTAGTGGCCTGTGCAATAGAAGAAACTAAGTTATTTAAAGAACAGTTTTCTTCACAAGAAGCAACTGTAGATAAAATGTTCCTCATACTTTCACAATATCTCAGAATAAACTTTCACATATGAGCCTGATTATTTAAAATTCTGAAATTCAAAGTTGCAAAAGTATACACTTTTTTCTCATGCTTATCAATAATTTTTCTATCCTTATTAGAAAAAATAGGATTAAAATTAACTAACTTCTTAGCAGCATAGGTGTCAAGTAAGGATATAGCTGCTGGGTCAGGTTTTGGAATAGTGTCTTTTTAGGGACAGCTGGATGGCTATCAGGAAAATTGCAGGCAGTAAAACACGCATCCTCTAAAGCAGACAGGACAGGAGGAATTGGGTGTAGATTCTGGAAAATCCTTCTATAACTGCTAATAGTATTTCTGAAGGACTGAGAAATCTCAATGTTCTCCCACTGAAAACACTGTTACAGTCTAGCAACAGTTTCAGAGAAAGAGAAACCCTCAGGGAGAATCAGAAAGAGATCTCTCCTTTGAGTCTGGATCGGAAATCTGAAGATAAAACCCTGAATCTGTCCCTGCATCTTCCTGTTCAGATTCAGAATCTTGAATCTCTTCAAAAAAGGAGGAAGCTCTCTTTCTTTTATCAGAAACTACTCTACAAGAAGGATCAATGGCCTAAATCAAATCATGTGCCAGTCCCAGTAAACAGTCCCTAGCCAAGGAATACTGAAGTGGAGTAGATACATACTTGGTTTTCTGTTTCTCTTTGACATGAAAAATGGGGCCAGCAGTGTTACTAATGACAGTCACTATTTCCCCAGGGATGGGCAGAGCATTCTGACATAACAGGGAAACCTTCCCTGTTCCCTCTCCCAGGACCAACAAGAGTGGTTCTACCTTGCCTGCTGAGGGGACCTCTACAGCCACAGAGGACATGGCTAATACTCTGTCCATAGTGGCTGTAGGTGCAACACTGGAGGGATCCAGTGTAAAATATGAGTGGTCTGAGGTACAACAAATGGCCACTGCATAGTCACCCACCTGTGGCTAAGGCAAATTGCTAGCCTGCTGTGATGTCAAAGGATTTTTGCTTAAGTTTTGATTTTTGTGTCTGGAAGAAGAATCAACTGTGGGAATGACAATCTGTTTCATGGTCAAACTGAAAACAGTACCTTTATACTGAGGAAAACAAGCAACAATGCTAGTAAAACTACCAGTCCCCAAAGTTACCTTTTTGACAGAAAATAACACAGTTTCAAGCATTTTTAAACACTATGGCAGCCCCACAACCTTAAAATAAATGCAATTTCTCCCCAGAAAGTAGTTTATCAGTTAGATAACACTACTTTTAGACTGACAGAAACAATGAGTGCTGCATTTAAAATTACATTACTATCTCATGACACTCCATTAAGACACAACACTCCTAGCTTTAGAAGAATTTTCCTGAAGAGGAAAGTAATAAAACATCTGTAAAAAAACATCAAGGAAGAAGGTCTCTGTACAGAAGAAAACGATTTAAGGGAAGACCTTCTTGATTTAATAGAGATGGACAAACATATTAAGATAAATGAAAGAAATAGATTATAGAAACTAAATAAGACCTAAAACGTTAGAAGATTGTTAAATGGAAGGTTTATAGTAATCAGGATTAATAAGAGAAAGGCATGTGATATATCAGAAGTAAATAGAATATATTACTGTGCAGCTAAATTAATACTACATAAGTTGTTACCATAGAAATATAGAGAAACAAAGGAAAGGAAGGAAGCAAGAAAAATGTCACCGTCAAAGCATCAAATAGAGAATACTCTAAAGCAATTTAAGACAAGACTTATCACTGTTAGAAGAATATAGAAAATGGAACAGATCATCAAAAATACTTAGAAAGATTGATGAAGTAAAAGTAACACACAGCATTAAAACAGACCAGGATCTACCATATGCATTAGAATAAGCAGAAAGACTTAGAGGATATGCTGATAAGTGTAAAGGAAAAGTACAAAATAAGCAATTCACTGATGACCTAAAAATGTTTTATAAAGAATTGATAAACAAAGCAAAAGGAATAGAAACATCACCAAAAACAGAAATAGACAGATTTTGAAGAAATATTCATGAAGACCCTGTTGTACATAACACAGATGCAGAATGGAAGACCCTGTTGTACATAACACAGATGCAGAATGGATAGAAGAATTAAAAAAAATAATGAGTTCTAATGCAGAGGATATGCAGTGGGATGAAGTAACAGCCAGAGAAATTGAGACAAAATTAAGAAAAACTCCTAAATGAAAAACCCCAGGCCTAGACACAATACGTAACTCCTGGATAAATGTATTAACATCTTCACACAAAGATTTAGTGCTGAGTAAGTATTATTTATATGCACATCCTGAACAGACACCAACCTAGTTAACAACAGGCAAAGCCACATTCCTCCTAAGAGTGAACATGCAAAGCATCCTGAAAAATATAGACCAATAACTTGCCTACTGACAATATACAAATTATACTCTGAAACTGATGCAGACCCGGTGTATAGTCATTTGGAAAAATTCAGTCATGGTAATAGCACAAAAGAGTAACAAAAGAAAGCCATATGGAGCAAAAGATCATTCATTGCTAAATAAAGCCATAATATAGAACTGTAAAAGGGGAAGAATCTAAGTATGGCATGGATAGAATACAAAAAAGCATTTGACAGCATCCCACATTGATGAATAAAGGAGTGCGTACAGATGTATAAGATATACCCTATACTGACCAATTACATTACAGTGATCATGAAACAGTACCCTATACTGACCAATTACATCACAGTGATCATGAAACAGTAGCAAACAACTTTACAGCTCAGCCATGACAAGAGCAAATTATTATCCCAGTGATACAAATTCAGAGGGGAATATTCCAAGGTGATTATCTGTCACCACTGTTGGTTTGTCTTGACCCTAACCCATTAAGCTGTTTACTTAACAAATTAGGCTATGTATTCAGTTTGGCTCCCAGAAACCAACCGTGTTTAAAGACGTTTAATTTACTTTTTGTGGATAATTTAAAACTGTATAATTCATCAGATAAGGAGTTGAAAGCACAGCTACACGTTTGAAACTTTCTTAGATGATATAATAATGTCATTTGGTCTTGATAAATGTGCAAAAGCAACATTTAAAACAGGAAAGCTGCAGTACCAAGAAAATATCCATCTGGGACTGGAATGTGATATAAAGGAACTTGAGCAGATGGCAGTGTATAAATATTTGGGAATAAATGAAGGATTGGCAATAAAACATGAACAAATGAGAATAAAACTCAGTAAAAAATACTCCGGAAGACTAGAACTAATATTGAAAACTGCCTTGACCTCTAGGAATAAAGTTCAAGCTATAAACAAGTTTGCTCTTCCTGTTCTTATTTACAGTTTTGGGGTGTCTGGCTGGCCCCAAAAAGTATTGGACTAGTTGGACAGGAAATCAAGAAACATGCTTCATGCTTATCAAATGATATATAAAAATTAAAGTGTACCAAGACCACAGATGCAAAATTCTGAATGAGGTATGGGCCTTCTTCAGATTGATTACATGTATAGATGTGCCATCATGGGACTGCATACATACCTGTTGACCTCACATGATCCATATACAGTGAAAGTTTTAAAACTTTAGGAGAAGAATAAGATGACATCTTGGTTAAGTTTAGCAGAAGCATTTCAGTGTCAAACAGGAATGGAAATACAACCAAAAGTAGACACAAATCAGACAACAACTGAATGTGCTAAAAAATAAGTGAAAAAATATGAGAAGGATCAGATAAGAAGAAGAAAAAATATGTGAAATGAATGAATATAGTGGGAAATATAGAGATCTCCTGGACCAACCTCATGTTGACCAAGATTTGTCACAGGAATTGTTAAAGGAGGTGAATTGAAACCAAAAGATAAAAGGTTAGTAATGGTGACACAGGATAGTGAGCTATATACACATTGGTTTACAAAGTCCATTGAACATGTGGGAGAAGCAGACAAATGCAGGTTCTCTAAAAAGGACTGGAAACAGTCGCACATCTTGTTGCTGGATGTGATGCACTCATTGCAGAGAGCCTGTATACCGAAAGGCACAATACTGTGACAAGAGTTTTGCATTGGGGATTGTACAAACATTACAATATGAAGTAGCTGAAGAGCATTGAAAACATGAACCACAAGGCATTATAGAAATGATGAAGTTTATATCACAAGGGATCACCCATTACCAACGGTTCAAAAAGTAGATGCGAGAAAACCAAATACAGTAGTCCATAGAAAAAAGACAAAAGTAGCATTGATCATTTAAATTGCTGCATCCACTGATTACATTTTCTTACATACAGACAGACACAAAGTCATAGCATATCAGGACTTGCAGGCAGAAACAAGAGCAATTTGGAAAAAAAGATACTCAAATAGTTCCAATGGTAGCAGGAGCACTGGGTCTAATAAAACGAGTTTACAATTGTACCAGTACAAGTAACCCTCTATGAATTACTGAAGGAGGCAAATCTGGGCACATTTTGGGTGCTGAGTAGAGCCCTCTTGGCCAACATCAAAGACTGAAACAATACAAATTTCATGAACTGTAATCATACCCTGACTTAGGAATGGGGTCCATTCTTGACATAGTATTAGAAACTCAGAAACAGTGAGAGATCATGCAGTGTCTGTCCTGAATCATCTGCTGGGGGTAGGGCAGTATCCATAAGGCTGGTCTGTCTGTACATTATCAGATGTCAGCTGACATGGCCATGGATGTTCCAGCTCACACTCCTACAGTGGTACTACTTCCTCTATTACATTAGTGATGGATGTGTCCACATCCAGATGTAGTCGTGAACATAGTCATGATGACCGCTCTTGCAACAGAGATTGTTCATGTTTGGATAGCACGCCAACTTCTTGCCACAATCATAGAACTAGCAGTGAAACATCTGGAAGAGGTAGTTTATGTTGTCAGGGTCATCAGCAATTAACTTAATCCTCTACTATATATGGCCCACACCTATCCAGGATGCCAGGACACAAATGCTTTAGCTGTCTCCCTGAAGACCTATACTCCGTACACCTCACATAGACCATAGCATCTCACATACATGTCCAAACACACACACATGCTTAACAGTGGACTTCATTATATCTAGAGATAGTGATTCAAAGAGTACTCAATTGCTATGACCTTATCTCTCACAATCACATACAGCTGCTCTGTGGGAGACTTGTCCTCCTCTGTCCCCCTCCACACTGTGCAAATGATGATGACTATGCCCAGTCCTATGTACAGTCTGTGATTTTGGGTAGCCTATGTCTGATGTACAGAGTGGCCTCAAATGTCATGTTTTCATTTGGACACATAATCATTTTCACTTTGTTTCATCTGCTTAACTTCAGTAGTCGCACTAGTAGTAATAATAGTTGGTGTAGTAGTCACATAGTACAGTAATATAGTTGTGCAGTAATACTTGTTCACCTCCTTGTGCAGATGATGCTGAGACTGCCCTGACCTCTAAAGGGGAGTCTGACTTGAGATACTTATGTCTGATGTACATAGTGAGCAGACAATGCTTGGTTTAGGCAAAAAAAAAAAAAAACTTTATTTGCACTATAGGACTGCTAGTAGACATCTGTGCTAAAATTTATTTGTTTACAATCTGAACTTATAATGTTGTATAGATATCTTGTGCAAATGATGCTGACATTGCCCACCCCTCCTTGAGGTTGTTTGACATGGGTCAGATTATGCCTGATGCACAGGATGGCAATGACATACATAGGAAAGTAATGTGTGTTGTGATTGATTGTATCGTCATTGGTGTATCTATTTACAGGATATATCAGTCATTGTTATGACATTCCTGAGTTGTAGGTACTACTAGAGCACTTCTGCACAACTGGCTCATCACTCCCCATTGCTACTGCTGCTGATAATTTCCTGGCATGGGGTTGCCTCTGTCTGATGCTCACAGAAGTCAACCATTGCATGGGCAAGCAAAGCCTGGTTTAGTTGCATGCATCAATATTACTGTTTTTATCTGCTTGGCTCTTAATTTAATTGTGGTGAGTATATATGCAATTCATTGCCTCTTAGCCAGTGCCACGACATATTGTGCATGTTTCAGTTTACCATAATAGTCCGCAGCTACTGGGCCCTCATCTGACCCCCTCAACTTCCCATGCCTGTGGTGCTGGAAACTTCAATCCTTGTTCTGGCTTTTAAGCATAATATTATATAACATGGCACATAAAGTCAATATTTTGGCAGAGGTGCCAGAGTCATATTCCAGGGCACCTCCAGCCATATCCAGACAGTGGAAATGTGATTTATGCAGCCCAAATACATGGTCTATGATATTTCTAGCATTTGCATACACAGTGCTGTTCAGTGGGGTTGTGTGGGTTTCTCATAGTAGTCATAAGCTAAGGTTTAGAGTATATTCTGTATCCCCCACTAGATGTCCTTGTGGGAAGTTGCCTCTTGAAAACCTTAGATACAGGCCATATGTGAGAGTAATGGAAACTGTCTGTGTGGCTTACATACACATTATAAATAATACCTTGTGCATTACAGACCACCTGACAATTGATGGAATGATATCCTTTTCTGTTCACATACCTTCTTCCAAATTCAGTAAAAGGGGTTTTTATTTCAAAGTGGGTGCAGTCATTGTCCCCCAGTAAGTCAGGGAAATGGGCTTTGGCATAGAAGTTTTGTATGGTGCTAGCTGTCTCCTCTAGAGTATACAGAAACCAGATATGCTCTCCCACATGTTGAAGCATTACACTGAGGAACTGGTGGACTATTCCTGAGGCAGAAGCCTGTAAAACCCCCACTGTGTCCCCCATAGGTCACTGAAAAGTCCCTGTAGGTAAATTATATAAAGCTGCACATACCTAAGTATCAATTGGCATGATTCTCCATGATTCCAATGGAGCCACAGATGGAGCTGATAGATATCCACAGTTTCCGGTATAGTCTTCAAGTCCACCCTGTAGCACCGTAGTGTTTTGATTTCATGTAGTCCATGGCAGGTCAGATAAGTTCTAAACACCCTCTGCCTTCCAGGGCAACTGCAAGCAGCAGCAGTAGCATTTTGTATGATAGCCTGTTGCAGATACAGGTTTATAATGGCTGTCGCAACCCCTAACATTTTATAAATCTTTCATGTGGATATATTCCAGCATGTGTAGAATTCAGAGCTGAAGCGAGAGAGAAGTATTCACACTTGTTTTATGTTTCTGAATTGCTCCACTGTTAGTTTTTGCTTCATTAGCACACAACACAGATTATATGATAATTAGCATTGTCTGCTGTTAACCCTTGTTTTGAGCCAGCTGCAACACACAGTGTTGTTTCCTGAATCGTAAACTGCTCAGCAGTCATTGCTTCTGAAGCCCACAAGGTTAGGGGAACAAGCAAGGATTCAGTAAATCAGGGCCAATTAAATTTAAAACAAAGCTTCTTTCATTCCCACAAAAACAGACCTGAGAAAACATGCAGTTAAAAGTTATGATACCAGTGTGAAAACTAAACTGAAGGAATTTACAGACATGCCCAGACATTGCACACAACATAATTAAAAACGGGAAGCATTCTATATACTTTTAGATTTTCCTCTTTGCACCCACTGAATACTATAAAAGACTTTGGCTTCTGTATCACACTGGCCTGGTTATAGCAATCAATTGTAAAAAATGAATGAATGACTATCTGCTAGTTAAATAAGTGAAATCAAACAAGTATACTCCATATTTGTCTTACTGCTATTAGACAGTCTCATCTTCAGACTTCTCCAGTCTAACTTTTCCCACAACTAACTATTGCTTAAACTGTCTAGTTCATCAGAAAAATAACTGTCCAATACATTCTGAATCTGAGAAGTAAGTAAGATTAATGCTTGATTAATACTGGAGTACATTGTAAATCATGCTACAGAAATTCCTTACTTCTCAGATCCAGTATGCATCCTGAACATATTTTTAGAAACTCAATTAAAGGCCAAGGAGTTAGGGCATCAAAATTGAATGTATTGGACAGTTATTTTTCTGATGAACTAGACAGTTTAAGCCATGGACTTTTGTCTAGAGGATACACTAAACATGAAATTAAGAAAAATTTGACAGAAATTCCTATTTTACGTGGAAATATAGCAACACCATATTTTGGGCCTCAGAATATTATAACTTCCTGCTCACAAACAAGTAAATCCACCACATTAAAAGTTCCTTTGTTTTATACTATGGACAACAAAGAGCTAATAGAAATTTTCAGAAAGTATTGGTCCATACTTTTAGTAGATGATGATATTAAAGAAATTGTAGATGACCGACCTGGTTTTACATATAAAAACAGAAAAAAATCTCAAGAGGTTATTATGTTACAAACAATTTAATCACCCTACAAGTGACCTGGCAGGCTGAATGCGACCGTGTGCCGCATGCAATTTCTGCTCTTATATTGATACATCACATATATTTTATCACCCTGATTTGGAAAGGAACTTTATTTTTAACATAGAAGCAACATGTAAAAGCTCTAATTTAGTGTATTTGGCAGTTTGCCAAATCTGCCATTCATTTTATGTTGGAAAAACGAATAGGGTCCTTAGAGACAGAATTCGAGAGCATATCTATCACATCAGAAAAAAGTCCATTCATAATGCCTTAGCCAAATATGTTTCCAGTTTAGGCCCAGAACATTGTTTTTTATTCAGGGTAATAGAATTAATTCAACCTAGTATAAGAGAAGGGGATATTAGGAATCAGACCGAATATAAAGAGAATAATTGGATCATTACACTCAGGGCGGACAGGGGACATGGATTGAATGAAAGGGCTAGTATTAAGCCCTTACTCAAGAAACATAGAATAATGAAATAATTATTAACAATTATAAAAGCATTCACTATTAAAGTATCTATCATTATTTATTAATGGTTTAATTCTTTATATTTTTATATATTATATTGGCTGAATACTACTTGTTATAAAGCTTTTTAATTGTTTTTTATGGCTTTTATTGTGTATATATACATTTATATGGGAAAGTTGAGTTGTACCTTTAAGAACTGATTCCCTAATATACACATTATTGTCATTGGTCCTGATGCTTTTGAATTTATATATAAGAGATTTTTTTAAACCTTTTATTGTAACAGTCTGATGAAGCTTTTAAGCGAAAGTGCTTACTGGATATTACAAATAAATTATCTGCTGATTTTAAGAGTTTTGAAGTTGCTTGTTTGCTCCGTTACCTTTACAGTAACTCTGGATACTAATTTATTTAATAATGTTTATAATATACATAATTCAGAACTTCGTAGATGTATATCTGTTTTCCAACATATTAGCACATCCTTTTACACATACTCATTTATCACTGATGCCTATGGCTCTTAGATCCCTGATTACTATGCATTTCTTACTTATCAATTATAATAGGTCAGTATCACCTACTGTTGCTGTATCTGTCTGAATAGTAACTCATACATAACTTATTTACTTCCTTCCTCTTAATAAAGTGAACATTCTTACTACAGTCAGGTTTGTTTAAGCCAGCAGGAATGCCTGTCCAACTGCTTAGATATATGTTTTCATTTATGTATTGATAACTGTTATTTCTTTAGATTATACTGGCCAATCAATTTAAGAAGTCTCTGTATTCACTTGTTACCCACTGGAATACAACTTAACACAAGCAGTACCTGTCTGGTTAGAGCACATGCATGCTTGTTGTTAGCTTGCCTTTAAGAAACCCATCTGACATGCCTATGTTTGGGCATACTGTAGGTTCAACTCCACATAAGGGAAACATATCATTAAACTATCTTGGTTTATTACACACATACTGTAATCTTCTAAACACAACTGCTTACTGATATTAATGCTTATTTTGTGCATAGTTACAAAAATTTGGTTATTCGTCAAATTCCTACAAATATGGTTGTAATCCATAATGGTCTGTTAACATCAGCTCTTTAAGTGCACATTTAGTAAAGCTTGCTACAGACTGTTACATGTCTGACAAAGGTTTGTGCAATATGGTATTATTTTGAAAAGAGTTATCAAGCATTGTTTTGTCATTCATTATTAAATTCACTTCAACAGCCACCTCATCCTTATCTTTTGAGAGAGTCAGGTGATCAGAGTTACATTTGACATGCAGACAGGGAGATGCATTGATGTACGCATTTACTTTGCAATGCGCACTTTGACAAGGAATATCTTTAAATGCAGTCCTCCCTTATACCTTATTGTGTCCCTGATGTACAGCACTTTCTATATGTCTGTTAACAGAAGCTTAGTGATACATGACACTATCCCACTGTCTGAGGAATGAAGGCTTTCCATTGCTGTTAATGGTTATGACCACAGTACTGACATGAATTCTTGCTTAGTATTTACCTACATGCTCAGTAGGTGCTCCTTTTTTGAAATCCTAAGCCATGAGTCATGTTAGTAGTCTATCCCCCAGCCAGGTGATGTCATTACCCCAAATGTTTTAATTGCATTTACAACACACATTCTTAATTACGGTGCATTAGCTAAACAGATAAGTCACAGGGGGTAGAGGTTTAGATGTATGCGAGAGCTGCAGGTTTGAATCCTATGTTGTCCAATCTATGTTTAAAGATGTAAAATTGCAAAATGTGAACTTTGATTGTTGTTCAGAAATAAATTTTCTGTGACGTGATCTGAACAATATGCATCACTATTATCTGAGGGTACATCATTCATAGTTGCTCTTTTCTTTTTTCAGGCAATGAAGACCAGAGCTAGAATCGAATTGAGCAGATGCACAGGCTTGAGGAACAGTGAAGGGAGTGAGGTATGTTGCTTATTTTTTCTGTTTTGTTAAATAATATGCATCTGAATCTTGCTATAAGCCTCTAGTTTTCACATTTCCATGTATATTCCTTAGAATGCCAGAATAACCATCATGCATCAGTAAGGTAAGTGCAATAATGACACTATAGCTGTGTTTAACAGTCTGATTCAAATCCAAATATCTGGAAATATCATGTAGCATCAAGCCATGTTTTCTGCAGATAGTGTTTGAAATGCAGGCCACAACTTAAATGACAATCGAGTTTGTACCTGTCACACATATTTTGAGGTGGATGCTTTATATACAAGTTTGTAGTGCTTTGTGTGTTTCTCCCATTGCCTGATCTATTGTACATATTCTGCTTATTCACAGACTGAATGGGTGTCTGCTGTGTCAGTGTTCACACTATCATTTGCAGATTGTGTGGGATGCCCTTCAATTCAGCATTGATATTGCACCTGTCTATAACACCTTGGGTGTTTTTGTTCCAACATACTTGTATCCTGTGCTTGTGGATACCTGTGCAGATAGACATTTCTTTGCAACATTTCGTAATCAGCAAGCATCATCAGGGTGCTTGAATTTTGCAGGCTACTGATTGCTAATGATTGTAGGTATGTCATGCATACAGTTATACACTTACAATATGGTTTGAACAACATACAGTAGATTCTCATGTGTTACAGGATGTGATGATTGAACATAAGTATTTGCTACTGTTGTATTCATTATGTTGATGTGGGTTCAACCAATTATCATGCTGCCTGACTCAGACGTTTGTCACATGCTTGCCTAGTTTCCACAGTATTGTCATGTAAAAAGTGTCTTCACTTTAACAATGTCACTTGGTGGCTGTTCATATGACTCATCACATTCCATTTACATTCACACACAGACATATCTGCTCAGGGTAGACATGCAAGGGTGACAATGCCTCACCAAACCAAAAGGCAAGAAGGCACAAAAAGGTTGCAAGATAAGAGCTTGATAATTTATTTGTAAAAATAATAAAATAACCATGTGAGTGCTTTCATTTAACAAACGTAAACTTCATCAGACAAATGAATAAAATCAATCTGAAATTTAAATAGTACACTCTACTTTCTGATTGGATAAAACTACAGACATCATCCCATAATAAATTGAAGTTCTCTTAATATATATATATATATATATATATATATATATATATATATATATATATACATATATATATAATATATGTATAAAAAATTCTAAACATTTGTAATTGTGCCAAACCCATCATCATCTTCTTTCGGCTGTTCCCATTAAGGGTCACCACAGAGGATCATCTGTTTCCATTTCTTCCTGTCCTCTGCATCTACCTGGTAGCTTCATCCTTAGCATCTTTTTCCTCCCTTCTGACCCGGGCTGACCCTCTAATATACTTATTCCTGATCCTGTCCACCCTCATCACACCCAGTGCAAATATTAACATCTTTAACTCTGCCACATCCACCTCTAACTCCTGCCTTTTTGTCAATGCCACTGTCTCCAACCCATATAACATAGCTGGTCTCACTACACCCTTATAGACCTTTCTTTTCACTCTTATTGGTACTCATCTGTCAAAAATCACTCCTGACACTCTTCTCCACCCACTCCATCCCACCTGTACTCTCTTCTTCACCTCTCTTCCATACTCACCATTACTCTGAACTATTGATCCCAAGTATTTAAACTCATCCACCTTACCTCTTCAGGTTCTCCTCCAACTGTTCCGATCTCATCTGTCAACCTGTCCATCACCATTGCAAATAAGAAAGGGCTCAGAGCTGATCCTTGATGTAATCCCACCTCCAACATAAATGAATGAATATATAAATGCATGCATGCTGTTCTTAATGCATCTAGGATATACAGAATACACTTCTTATAAATGTTGCAAAAATGTATATATATATATATATATATATATATATATATATATATATATATATATATATACACACATATATCCCTACAATAGGAAATGATTTTATACTATTTATTCATACTAAATATCATACCTTTGAGTTTTAAAATAGGTGTAATGGAAGTTATTTCATTGATGCCTGGCCACTTGTCTGCTCTCAATAAAACTTGCCATTTTAGTTCTTCATCTATGTCTACATAGTCAATGGCCATAAATCTAAAATTATGGTCAGTGTTGGCATGAATGTGTCCTGCCAAGGCATTATTCAAGTTGTTCTTTTTGATAGCATATACATATTTATAGATTCTGTACTGGATATAGGTTACATATAGCCATATATACTATTGCTTTGGAAGAGCAGTTGTATCTACCTTTGGTCCTGTATTCTAGATTATTAATAATGAATGAATCACCCACTTTAATTTTATGACACCAATTGCATGTTCCACATTTTAATGTACCCATGCAGTTGGTGTCCACTCTTGAGCAGATCTTTTAAATTTCTAACCCTTCTGTATGTTATTGTGGGCCTATCACCTAACCAGGTTCTAATGTCTACATCCTCCATAAGGATGTCCCAATTCTTCTGAAAAATCTTTCTGAAACTGTCAGAATCTGCACTATAGGTGATGGTTAAAGATTTCAGAAATACATTACTGTTCCTTCTATTTGTATTCTGATCTAAAAAGGTAATCTGTGTGCCATTGGGTACAATAGCTTCCAGACTAACAGAATCAATGTCCCCTCTATGAGAACAATTTTCTATCAAAGAATTTTGTGTCACGTGAAACAAACTGGATTCGCAAATCAAATGGTCACTGAAACATTCATTTCAAATTAATACATTCCACCTCAAAGTTTTCATCCCTTGACAACATCCAACAACTGATCTAGCTACTATAATGAAGGAAAGAGTTGGAATAAGTCTTGTTTATTAGTTTCATCCTTAAAGAGATGAACATCTAAGTAGTCCATATGGTCAACTTTAACAACCCAAGTGAAATGTAACAAAGAGGTAGTAGTATTTATATATTGTAAAAATTGTTCAAGTAATTCCGGGGGGCCTCCCCATATTAAACTGATGTCATTTTGAAATCTGTGATACATTTTGGTGTGGGAATAGTAGCTTGACTGAAATACAAACTGTCTTTCCCAGTATGCCATGACTGTCAGTTGTTTGAAAAGAATATTTGTTGTTGAATATAAAGAAATTGTTGGTTAAAACTATTTCCAGTAATTCCAAGATGTGATTAACGTTATCTTGGTGAACCTTATGCTCTAACAACATTTCATTAACCCAATCCAAACCAGTAGTCTGTGGAATGACGGTATATAAATCTTTCATGTCAATAGTGACTAATAGTCTTTCTTGTCAAATACTATATTGTTGATGTGTTCCAAGAATGTCCAAGAGTCTTTGCATATCTAAATTTCATTTTTTAGCAATTTTTTCAACTCATAGTCTAAGTACTGGGCACATGCAGCTGTTATGGAATCCCTACCATCCACTAAAGGCCTCATAAGGGGATCCAAAAGCCCTTTGTGGATCTTGAGAATGCCAAAAATACTGGAATTCTTGGGGTGATTACATTTAAATAGTTGTATAATGAAATGTCTGTTCTCCTCTCTAAGAACATATCATTCAGTTGCCCATAAATTTTCCTATAGGCCCCATTAACTTCATTAAGGGAGACTTCCCTATAGTTTTCAGCATTAAGCTTGGTTTGCAGTTTATGAGTGTACCTAGCTGTGTCCATGATCACAACCCCTCCCCCCTTGTCTGGTTTCATGATCCTAACATCTTGCCTTTGTAATGATGTCAAACTGTTTTGTTCCTCTGGATTAACGTTCATAAAGTCTCGACTAATAGAGTTTTTATGTTTATGTAGGTTGTGTAAATCTAATCCACAGAGCTTCTCATACATGGAAAGCTTAGGATGTAAGGAGGGTGTAGGTGGAACTTATCCTGAAAATGTTACGGTTGTTATCATGATCATGGTTATCATACAATAACAATAAATTCAACTTTCTTAGATACATTTTTAAATCAATGACAGTGTCGACAACATTAAACCTTCGAGTGGGTAGAAATGTCATTCCTTTTGAAAGTAAATCTGCTATTGTCTCATCTATGCAAGACTGACTTATTATGTACAGCAAAATCTTTCTGTCTATTCAATATCACTGTACATGAGGAATCATCATTACTATTGTCCAAAATTGGAATAATTACAGCCTGTTCTTGGTTAACAAACTCATCAACTACTTTTTCACAAAAAATGTTGTCGTGTTGCACACTTATGTCCTCCAGTTCCTGGTTTTGGGGCTGGCATCTTGAAACCCCGGTGCTTGAAACCCCACCTGAGGTTGCTGTCTTTTATTGTTGTGATTCACTTTATTCTTTATCCTTTCACTTCTCCTTAGTTCAGGGTACTCTTTATCAAAGTTAAAGCCCAACTCATCCTCTCTCTCAACTATGTTTCCCTGGGTTCCTATCACGTAGTCGAACTTTTACAAGTTCGAACCACATATGGTCAAGACCATACATTCGAATTTGTAAAAGTTCGAGTCTTTGAATGGAAATATTCATAAGCAGAGGTTTCCATTCACTTCAATGTGGTGCGATCTCGGAGTTGGTATATTTAAGTAGCGGGGGGTGCAGAGGTGCTTGCCCCCCTGCTTACAAGTTATTGTTTTGTCCGTTGTGTATTTTTTTTTAAATAGTTGAAGTTCTGTAACTTCGAACATAATGGTTCGACCATTAGATGTTTGGAGTTACGGAACTTCGACTATCTAATATAGACCCTGTTTCCCTCACCTTCCAGGTCTAACCCAGAGTTTGATGAAAAACTCTTGTTGTCATTAACTATATTTCTGGCTTTTCTATGTGTACCTGGAGGACCGTTTACATAGTCATTAACATCTCTGTCAATCTTGTTTAACTTACCAGCTTTCAGTTTTTTAATGTGCTGGTCAGTGCTATTATATATTTTTAAATGTTCATATTTCATTAAGTCATATTCCCTATCTTCACGAATAGCTCTGTCTAAGACAGTTAACTCGTCAAATATAATGTCTATTTCACTTGCATTGTTTTTCACCAATAATTCTAACAGTTCAAGTCCACATCCCTCAAACAGTTGTAACAGTTCAAAATAAAATTCAGAGTTATTAATTAATCCTGATGGGAAATGCCATAGTCTCAAGCCCTTAGGAACGACTTTTAACCTGATGCATTCCCTTAAATAAGTGTTTTCAAACAGAAATTTCTTGCAGTGCAAAGTTTTCATGTCAGAATCACTGATCTTACCTTCAATCGAAGAGAAATTATTTCCAGTTCCATTGTTGAAGGCAAGTCCAGACCGCAACCAGTCATTTAATTGCAGAATTTTTTCTTGAAGCCATTCTGTTCTCTGAAAACAGCTGCATTCTGTATATTCATTCCTTCTTGTTCTCCTGCTTCCAGGTTGTGCGGCTGCATGTCATTTCCTTGTCTAGATGCTGGTTCTGTTGACGGGGTGATGTTAAAGTCTGTAGACACATCGTTGACTTCCCTTTGAGCACTGGAAGTCCCAGTAGCATTACTTTTGGTTATAATGTCCATTTGTTGATATAGGTTATCCATTCTTTGTGTTAAATGCATGACAAGAGCAGTTAAATAGCCTATATCCGAATTCCCTTCATTCTGCAAAGTAATAGATGATGGTTGGGAGGTATTCAAGCCACTGCCTGATGCCATGACAAGCTGCTGAAGAAACAAAGACCAGCTGAGGAAAAACAAGTAAACAGTGACAATACCTCACCAAACCAAAAGGCGAGAAGGCACAAAAAAGTTTCAAGATAAAAGAACTTGATAATTTGGTACTTACGTATTATCGCAACCACATATTTGCAATAATACTGGTTGCTTCACGATGTTTAAATTTAACCATAAATGCCGTGAAGATGTCAAGCAATGTGTTTTCTTTCATGTTTTACCTCCTGTTTCTGTCTGCTGAAGTACACAAAGCGTTGTGCATTAAATTGCTTTCCTTACACTGAGAATATGTAAGATATCCAGCACTCCGTATTATCACCACCAGGCGTTCGCGATAATGCCGGTTGCTTCACAATGTCTAAATGTATTCTGTTAATGCTTGAAGATGTCAATGTGTTTTCTTTCACAGTCAAGATTTTTATTAATAACCCTGCCTAAAACAAAGGAAAAATATAGTGGCACTGTTTATGTATGCACTTTTCTGACACCATGTTATGTAGCTGGCAGTAAAGTGCATAGATGCTTCAGTTGTCAGGGCTGCTCTCTTACTGACTGCAATTACTCGCACCAAATATTGCTTCACTTCACTTTTCTTCAGCAAGTAAGAACATTGCAATGTTTCTGTTTTTATGTAACTGTGCCCATGGCTTGCTATATTAGTGTACCCAACAGCTTGCACTCACTACTGCAGAACATATCAACTCGTTCCGCTGTTACATAATGAATTATACTGCCCTAGAAATCTGAGACAATTGAAGCGTGCGTATGTCATGCACGCAAAACAGGAAGAAGGCTAAAATGATTGTTTCTCTCTTCCTGAATGTTTTCCAAATTTACTTTTCATTAGTAAGGACTTCAAATAACAGCTTGTGGTGTTTCCCCCAGTCGTTTTCATGCTAGCATGGTATTATCACAACCGCGAAAATCTGGTTGCAATAATACGTAAGTACCGATAATTTATTTGCACAAATAATAAAATAAACACGTGAGCGCTTTCGTTTAACAAATGTAAACTTCATCAGACAAATGAATAAAATCAATCTGAAATTTAAATAGTACACGCTACTTTCTGATTATATGAAACTACAAACAACATCCCAAGAAAATTAACCCCTCATGTCCCATAATAAATTGAAGTTCTCTGAACATCTCTCTCTCTCTCAATAAATATGTATATATATATATATATATATATATATATATATATATATATATATATATATATATATGTATAAAAAATTCTAAACATTTGTAATTGTGCCAAACTGTTATACATAAATCATAAACCTTGAATAATGTGTTGTTGTGTTGTGTATTTTGGCTTTTCCCGTTTAGGGGTCGCCACAGCGGAACTCCGGTCCATTAATGATTGGCAGTAGATTTTTACGTGCCGAGTTGCCAGCTCTGACGCACAACCTTCAACGAAGGTACGCCCATTCACGCATGTCTCCACACAGAAGACGCTTTAGCTGAGAATCGAACAGGACGTCTTACTGTGAGGCGACAACGCTACTGCAGCACCACCACCGCAGTAAACCTTGAATAATGTGTAAATGAATAAATAAATGAATAATTAAATGCATACATGCATGCTTGGAAGTTCATTTCTGTACTCTGATGAAGGTATCCAGCATTCTTAGATCTTCATGTGCAAATCTGTGATGTTGCTTGGTTTACACTTGAACTGCTGACAGACTACTTGGATATATGTTTATTTATCCAATGTGTATGATGATCCTGATTTATTATCCTCCAACATACATCTACCATTGGTCATGCAAATCCAGGTATGGCTGCCACAAAGTTTGCAACATGTCATAAGGATAGTACATTGGTAGATATGTTTTTCAGCATTTCACCATGGCTGGTTTGCATCCCCACACTGTTTGCCAGCTTTCCATTGCCCATGTTGTGCAGTGTGCTGTCCATGTAACTTACCCTTCTTTCCTCTTTTTTCCAACCTCTGTCTGTCATGTGTTGTGATATCTTTTCTATGGGTATAACTACTGTCATGGTCTTCCTCTCCTCTTTCCCTGTGTTCACGTTTACTTCTATTCTTTAAAAAATAAAAAAAAGTGGCCTATTCCCACCACAAAAAAAAAAAAAAAATGCCCATGGCCATCTGACCTTCCCTCTGATTTTCCTATTCCATCATCTCTCTTGTATGTCCCTCTTCTTCACCCACACCCCACTTCTTCTTTTCTGTCTCCCACTTTCCTTGGGTGTGTGCATTACCTGCATTCCTCATGCAAGTCCAGCAGCCGCTGTTGGCTAATGCTAGTTGTGACAATGTGGCCAGGATTGCCCTTCTCCTTTATTAATTATTTTATTAGAAAATGTATGGATTCTGTTGGAATCCGTACGTGAGCATTAGCATAATTTTATACTAACAGAGCCAAGGTGATATTCTACAGTTGTCCTTAAGCTTACTGGATATATTCTATTATAGACATGTAATAAAGACTGTCAGGATACCTGTATTGTGAGATTCTTTCCATAACTTTGCTTATGTACATCACACTTTGACAGTGATTTTTCATTACTTGCAGATTACTTATGAGTAAAGTTGTGTGCCAAAATTACAGAGATACTCTTTTGTGCACTGAGATATTTGGAGTTCACTGTGGTATATTTACATATTACATTGTTAACTACAACTTTAGCACTGATATCAGTGCAATGGACCAGATTCTGTGAACTTTACAGAATCTGGCACATAGTCATGTTGTCCATGCAAATGGCAATTTCAGCTTGGAGTAGGGAGACTGCAGTACATTCCAGAATATTTGCATGCAACCGGACTCTATTTGTAACCAATGACTGTCCACAAGAATTCCCCCATTACCTTAGTGTATCAACATCTTTCAAGACATCCAGTACAGGTGTTGGCATTTGGAATGGACTACCCAAAGAAAACCTGGGATTATTGAACCACTAATAAGTAGATTCTGCATGCCTTTGAATTTTTTTATTTAAAAAAAACAGACAAAGGATGTTTCAACTGTGGTTGTTGTATCCAGAGAGTCCAATAAAGTACCTTCATGCAAAATCTGTGATTAAGAACCATACGTTATCATAGCTATGAGACCAAAGGCTTTGAGGCAAACAGCTGCTGTGGCTTTTGAGGCTGAACCATTGAGACACAATAAATTGCAAAAGAGGAATCCTATCTGATGGAAGATGTGCCTTACCAGAGTGTATTCAATAATGTTAGAGTTTGTGAGAGCTTTATCTGACATTCTATGGTGCTTCTGTGGTTGTAAAGGTAAAAATTAAGATTCTAATATAGTCAATGTAAAGCTATCACAGCTTGGAGCCAGTTGTGAAGGTAAGGAAGCACCTTGTCTTCTTGCAGCCTTCATTTCATTGCAACTACAGACATACTTTTGGAAAACACCCCTAGAGATGAGGAAAGACTGAAACTGATAATTACTGATTCCTTCACAGGAGTGCAGAGGTCTCCAGGGCTCCATAGAAATTAGTATATAGGAAAGGGTGTCCTGTAGATCCAAAATCCAAATGCATTTTCTTACTTGAAGACAGGGGAAATATGGAATACACTGTGATCATCCAGAACATGTCTTTATGAACAAGCTCACTGAGATAACTGGTCTGAGGTCATTTGTTTTCTTTTGAAATAAAAAGAATGTGAAGCAACAGCCATGTCCTGTCTGGGCCTGATGGACATTTTGGATGGTTATTTTGTGCATGAGGCTTAGTACTTCTTTTCTTTCCACAGTATTCTTATAACATGGGATTTCACGTAAGGGAAGAGAATGGGGTGTGGAAGGGAACCGTATATCCCCTGGATATTACTGTAAGAATCCACATGCCTGTATGATAGTCAGGGACAGCTTGGCAAGACCTTTGTCCCCAGCAAGAAGACCACAATAGTCTTGGTTCTGATAATTGTTCTGGCCTTTCTGGAAGCTCCCATTGCCTCATTGTTTCTTTTATATCTCTACATACCTTCTGCTGCTAGCCACTTGGATATCATAACTTGTGTGGTCTCTCGTATCCAAGAGAAGGAATATTATGGAGTCTGACATTTCTTTATAGGTTTATAGGATAGTACTAGGCTATCTGTCCTTATGGCCATTTTAAGCCTAGCCAAACCTCCCATCCCAAGGATAAGAATCAATCCCTGTACCCCATGTTTATGAGGTAGATGCCTTAACCACTTTGCCAACTCCCAATCCTTGCCAGGCAAAATGAGGTCTTGACCAATTTTTCCATATTTTCCTTAATCATAAGACCAAACAAGGTGGAGATATCAAAACTTGTGTTATGTAAGGATGTGCAGGAATCCTCATTGATGTCAGTCAGATATATCCAGCCATATCAGTGGAGAGCTATGACAGTATCAGGTACCCTTACTGCATCCACCATGGTGAGTAAAAGTACTGAAAACGTAACTGCTACCTGTGAGAATAATTGGGTCTTCTGATCTCCATCTAGCAACAACTCTAATGGCTTTACATACGTTAGCAACCTTAAGAGGAGTATGCATAAACCTGCTGCCCACACTTCTCCTTTGATTTTTTTATCTGGATATTGGATAGCAAGGTCCTATGGAGTAGGAAACAATGATAGAATCTGTCACAGCTGTCTGTGCCCAATAAATCTATATCTCAGGAGGCCAGGTGGTCCTGTATGACCTTCTTTGAACATCAGCCATAGCAACATGTTATTTCCATTTTAGCAACCTTAAGAGGAGTATGCATAAACCTACTTCTCACACTTCTCCTTTGATTTTTTTATCTGTTTGTTGGATAGCAGGGTCTTATGGAGTAGGAACCAGTGATAGAATCTGTTACAGCTGTCTGTGCCCAATAAATCTATATCTTAGGAGGCCAGATGGTCCTGTCTGACCTTCTTTGAACAGCAGCCATAGCAACAAGTTATTTCCATGCATCTCTGATAAAAGATACTGGGCCAGATTCAATAAAACCTACTATGTGTACACCAAGTGCACACAATATATATTCCAGAACATTCTTATTACATTTTATGCTTTCTAGTCACTCAGAAAGATTACACTAACTGCAAAAATAACCTACACTTTGTGATAAACTTTATGAATCCCTGTCAATATTTAAAGCTGCAAGAATATCAGTAGGAAAACTAAAATTAGGAGAAATATGGCATGAGTTAAATTATTACATTTACTCAGGATCATAAGTTAATCAGATATGTATTTGTAAAAAATTGGTCTATTTTAACAGAAGACCCATATATAAGGAACCACATGAATGAGAAACCAAAAAGCAACCAAAAGGCAAGAGTTTTAATGATATTTTTAAACAAGCCACTTATATGCCTGCCCAATTGAATTTAGGTATGACAAGTGTGGGGCGTGTCATTGGTGCCATAAAGTAAACAATGGTGAAATTTTTATCTAAGAAATATAAGATATTCTTTGAAAAGCAAATACAATTGCAATTCTAAGGCAGTTGTGTATTTAGCTGTGTGCAACTCATGTACAGTATTTTATACTGGAAAAACTGAGAGCCACCTTGCCCAAAGAATATATGAACATGAGAATGCTATAAAGAAAAATAATCCAAATAATGCTTTAGCAAAGCACATTTGTGAATGTGATAGTCACCATTTTTCTTATATGGCCATTGACCATGTGAATGTTGAAGAAAAACAACCATGGGGAGTGCAGTTAGAGCTAAAAGAATTAAAATGGCAAATCAGTGTACAAGCAGATAATTGGCCTGGAATCAATGAATGTAGCTCTATTGCACCAGTTTTAAAACTGAAGGCCCTGCAAAGAAAGAAGATTAATTAATTAAGGTGCAATTCCTTATGAAGTTGTTTTATTTTTCTAATGTATGTACTTCCTATGCATTGTCTATGCAATTTTATGATTTTTTTACATTAATTTTTAGATGAATTTATAATGTATTTATATGACATATTTATAATGATATTTTAACTTTCCATTTATAGCCATATTTATTATTTTTATAACACTTTTAGTGACATATGAGTAAATCCAACATATTTTACTATTTTTAATATATATTTTTAACAATACTTAATACATCTACTTAATATTTATTAAGTTATTACATATGCATGTCAATCATACTGAGGGCCCAATGAAAAATGAAGTGGCAGTACAAAAGAATGTGATGTAACAATTTTTAAAATGTTTGATGAAGTTTAACATGGTTTTAAATGAAAGCGCTAACACAGTGATTTATTTTTGTTAATTAAGTGTCTTTTGGAACTGTTGGATTCATGGTCTTTAGCTGTGGAGACTGAGCTACATTTGCCCTTCTTATTTTATTTAGTTTGTGCTTGTTTTTCATTAGTACACTTAATGTAGGCTTTATTGAATCCCAGGGACCATCTTTTCAACAGAGAAGTCAACTCAGGAAGAAGGCGAGAGGGATGTAAAAGCCTCTTGCAGGGTCTTTTAAGGAGTTATGATAAAGTGTGTGACCGCTCCACCCCTTCACTTCATGCCTTCAAGGATCTCACTAAATTTGGGGTCATTTAGTGAGTATTGGTGAATCTCCATTATCCACGTCTGGAGTGAGAGGCTCCAACTCAAGAGCTGAGGTGCCTCCTGTTATATCTGTGTTTCTTGCTTTTTTAGGGGGGATGGAATGAACTGGGCTAGCTCCTGTCACAAGTGGTGGATTCTGCAAGATGATCTTAGACTCTCCACTCTGCTGTAAAGAAATCTGAGTAACCAAGGAAGCAGGCAGGAGTGAGTCACTGGATGAGGTTTTCATGGGTACAGGTCCAGAGAGTGGCACGTACAGTACAGTCAGCTAGCAGAAGAGAGGATAGGACATCACATATGAATGCCCTCATTGGTGGAAAACCAGCAAGCCCCTTTGGTCAGCTTTTGCACTCATATTGGTGTTTCCCTGATGGAATGGGAATAATGGTCTCAAGAACAGTAGAAGTAGATTTGATTGTCATCTGGCCCAAAGGAAAAGGATATAGAAAAAAAAATACAATTCCCTTGACCAACGTCTAACATCTTTCTTATCATATTATTGATGATGCAGCATTGGTCTAATTATTCAGATTGTTTCATGGACTGTACCAGTAGCAAGCTAGTGCTTGAATTTCTCAGTCATGGCTTACGTCTAAAGGGCCTGGAGAGTCTATGAAGTGTTCTAATCTACCAGATTTTATAAAATAATTTTTTGCCCTTCTGTGCTCTCTCTAGTACCATCAATAATAAAACTAACTCCTACAATAGCTACAACTTCTACCAATTAACTCCCTCATTCCAGATTCCCCAAACCAAGCTGCATTGTACTGATCATTCTTTCCATTCTTGTACCCAAACGCTGGCAATCCCTCCTTCCTCACCTAAAAGAAGTCTCCTTTTTCCTCATATTCTGAGCTCAACTCAAAAGACACCTCCATCAAAAATTTAACTGCAAGTGCTTTTCCACTGGACACATAACCTAATTCCCTCCTCAACTGCATCACTTCTACTTTGACCTTGTATTCTGACTTGCTTATTCCCTCTAATACTTATTATTAAAATTAACTCATATTTGTTTTTCTACTCTAACAAAATTTACATAGTTTCAATTGTCAGTGAGATTCTCTACATTTTGTGACTACTCCATTTTTGTGAATTTGTTTTGCTTTATTATTTATTTGTTTGTTTGTAAATTCCTTCACCCTGGTTGTGTTTGCAAATGGTCTCTAGTGATCAGAGTATAACCCAAGTAAACAAAATTAATAAATAAATAAAAAATAAATAGATAGATAGATAAGCCCTTTCCTCATATTGGTCCATTGGCCATTGGTTTGTCACACCCACCCCTCATCCCCGATACCCAAATGCATACAGGAATAGGGAGGGGAAAGCAAAGGATGTTGGTTAAGAGATAAGAGATCTTTTATGCTGTCTAAATAGCATCTTTCTTTTGTCTGTAAATCATAAATAAATGCCTCCTACTTTTGTCCTTTGTGAGTGCACAGTTTGAATGTTTTCTGGAGTATATCAGCATTCTGTAGATGGTTCACACCTGACAGTCACCATTTGCAAGTGTTGATGTCTTGGGCCTTCTCCCAGGCAAAGCTGTTATAGTGGCATTCCACCAGTACCCTTCCTTCATGATGGGGTCATTTACATCCTCCCTTCCTTGGCTGGGTCCTCCAGTGATCAGTATTCAAACCTAGGTCATCTCGGGCATAGTTGGGACCAAAACATCTATACCATGGAGCCAGCTTGCTTAATCTGTTAGGCTGCCCTGAACACTTAGCTAATATCAGCTGTACTCTGGGATTTGCATCTCTGAAATAGCTGGGGAATATCATTAAACTGTTCCTTGCTCAGTCCATTCTAATCCTGTTTTAAGCTTTGTGCCCTCATCATCTTCCTCCTAGTCTTTTTTGTCTCCTATTTTAAATTACAACTTTAATGTAAATGAATGTGTTGACTTGCAAAACACGTCACTGTATGAAAAGCTAAAACATTGTTTGTTTGGTTGCTCAGTTCCTTCATTAAGAAAGTTACTAGATTTAATTCAAAAAGTTTGCAATGTTGTGTAGACATTTTTTTCAAGTGGTAGGTGCAAACACATTTTAATAAGAAAAATATGAATCTAACAATGAATTCAGGTAGAGATTCTAGAACAATTAGAACGATAGATGATATTAGTTACAAAAATAAGGTAGAGTATGCACACAATGCAGGTACATCAACTAAGGTATGAATATTTTCTAAACACATTTTCTGCTTGTAAAGGGACTGATCATAGGGATACTGCTAACTCAACAGGGATAGTCTGCTTGACAGCATGTGGCAATTACGAGTCACTGTAGATAAATAGGATATCTCACAAACTATCACAACTACTCTGTGAGTATGAAAATGTTTTGGAATGGAAGAAGAAAAGCACAACAAACAATTTTCCAAGGCACTAATTACAATGGGACAGTTTTAGGAAATAAAAGTGAATTATCCTAGAACATGTGATTGAATTGTAGAAAGGGTAATTTTGAAGCACTGTTGGACAAAGAAATAGAATGGCAACTATGCCTAAAAGCAGATAATTTTCTGGTCTTAAATGGACATATTAGCATTAAATCAGTATTAAAACTGAAGGCATTTTTGTATTGTAGTTCCCCACATGGTCAGACTGTGCAGAAGTGGGCTTGGCCTGTGTGATTGACAACAAAGGTAAAAAATATAAAAAGTAAAAAAAAGTCTGAATTTTTTATTAATTTTTGTAATGCTATTCATATTTTTTTGTTATACATATACAGTAATCATTATTTTTTTCACTTTTGCTGAGGCTGAAACTAATAGCAGGTTGCTGAAGAAATTATATGACTTTTTAGTTTTCACATCTTAATGTCCGAAGGAGTTGCTGCTACTGAAAAGGCGTTACTATTTTTTATTTGTGTACTGGATATGTTTCCATGAGTTCCCTTGTACATGGTGAAGTACCTTATCCCGTTTGCCACAAGTAGTAGAAAAAAATGTTGAACTGCTGACAGTTGAGTATGTTGAAATCCCCACCATAATCTCTCAGTTCAGAACATCCTGTTTGTTTTGCCACAACTCTTTAGTTACGCATATCTGTATATTACAGGAAGGCACATTAACTTCCTAATTCAGTAAGTAAATAATTATAAATCTACACTATCTTTTATTGTCTGCTTTTGGTTTCAGAAAAAAATGTGCTGGAGAGTGGGTGGGTTTGGGCGGGCCTTCCTACTGTGCATCTGTGTGGGGTACTACAATACGATAATGCTAAACTGAAACCCTTTAGTAAAAATTAATTTTTTTGCATACTGTCTTTTGCACATCATTGTTTTAGTACACAGTTTTTACATGTAGCTACTAATATCACTGTATTGCTGTTGGCTTACAAGCATGAGACCGCGTAGTAGGGTTATTTAAGCCACTTGTCGATCATTTTAGTTGTATTCTGATGAAGTGTCTGTCAATTTTATAGGACAATATCATTAATAAATGGTGACATTTTAGTACTGAGACTATTTTTCTTGGTGTTTGCTAGATTACTAAATGGAGGAAAATTGTTACATAAAGACACTTACAAATTCTGACTGGGAGAGATGTTTTAGCCATAAATCCATATTTAGGAAAGGTTTAGATGAGAAACAAGTATCATATGCGAACTAGACAACTAATGGAAGAAGTGATGATTGCGTAGACATACAAAAGGCACTAAAGGATTGGTTCATATTTTTATAGAAAGAAGTTTATTAAGGAAGCCTCCAGAAAGAAGTTTTACCTGGTTAGAGATATCAGTATCAGAGAGTGATACGTTTAAGGGTATGCATTAGTACAGCTGGAAATTCCTGTGTGGAGCCCAAAATAAACACAACATTTGGAAATGGATGAAGAATAAATGGAGATCTCCAGATAAGAAGATAACTCTACAAAATATATTCAAAAATCATACAGGATAACAAAAAGGGAAGAGAAGAAATCGATGTTATTTGGTGGGATGATGTTAAGTCAGCAGTAACAGCCCATGGTATAAGGGAAAGCAATAGGAGGAAAACAAACAACAATAAAACGGTTTAGCAGAAAAATATTTTCGAGTGTAAATTAGAAAAAAAATAAGTTTATCCTGGCTAAAGCATAATATCTTAGTAGGGTGATTTTGATGGATACAAGTCGACAACAAATGCTAAATGCATCACACAAGTAGCTAAAGAGAACCTAAAGGAACAGGATATATATTTAAGTGTAGATGATAAAGTGTATTCTTAACTGCCCAAATAGAACTGGAGAGGTATTTAAAGACTTTTATGCAAACTTATATTCAAATCTTTCTGAAGATCAGCACAAAGAGGGTGAGTAGAAGAGATTCAAAACTTGAATAGACAGTGATGTGCTGAAAAAAGAGGAAAGGATAGAACTAAATTTAGGAATCATGATTCAGGATGGTAAGCCAGAAGTTAACTAGCTGAAACTCAAGACAAAATATCATATAAAACAACTAAAAATTGTGATGGGCCAGATTCCAAAAGCTATTTGTAAACAGTGCAGCATGCCGAAGGAAGACTTCAGTGTGATTCAGAAGATATGCTGCAAGCAATCTGAGTACTTAACTGATCAGAATAGGATAATTACAGATTCTGCTCAGGCCTGACAGATTGCAAAATACATTGCATGTGACCAACACAACTTAAATGCAATGAACTGCAATGCCGACTCTGTTTCTGAAATCCTTAGCATGTGCCATACTTCATCGCAAGGAACAGAAGCTATTATCGTGGAATAAGCAGAACCTGTAATAGTACCACCAAAATAAATTGAAAAAGAAAATACTACCTGCAGTGAATGAACTGAAACAGTCTGCAATGCTGCAAGCCACGGGGGAGGATGAGTCTGTGTGTCCTACAAGGCAGCTAGCTAGATTGACAGCAAGGCTGCAACTAAGCCAGCTGTCAGATCAACAAGTCATTGACAGCTACCACCTGGACAGACAGCTGGTGCAGGTTGGATACAACATGTGTGCCCCATAAGTGTTTGTGTATGCATTGGCAGCAATCCCATCCCTCTTAAAATAAAAGTGTGTCTCATCCTGGGTGTACTTGCATCTGGGACAGTCCAAAGACACATGGGGGTGGTGTATGAGTGTCACAGACAGCTGCCAGTCGTACCCTATCAAAAGTCCTAGCAGCAATGGGCAACAAGGAGGATGACTACATAACTTTCCATCTACCTCCATGGAGCAGAGAAATGTTATGCACCAGTTCTATAACCTTGCAAACTTATACAGGGTGCAACAAACTGCACCCACGTCCCTCTCAAGACCTCAATTCATCCAAAATCAGACAGATACATCAACAGAAAGGGGTGGCCATTCCTGAACTGCCAGTTCATGTGTGCAGCAGATGGCAACATATCAAACATCATGGCAACACACCCCGGAAGTGTCCATGATGCTGCTCTATGAAGGAAAAGTGGTCTGAGGGTTGTATTTCACCAAGGTGAAATACCGGAGTGAATACTACTGGGTAAGTACATGAACACTGCTGTTATGTAAGCTAAGGACATCCCTCCCAGCAATATCTATACTGGCAACATATGTGTTTACTTCTCACAACAGGTAATTGTGGTTATCCACTTGAACTGTGGCTAATGAACCCGTATGGACAGCCATTAAACCCTGCAGAGGAGGCCTGTAATAAAGCGCATGCAACAACATGAAATACCATTGAACGTGTCTTTGGTGTACTGAAAGCTAAGTTCAGATGTCTGGAGACATCCAGGGATGCATTGCAATACACACCTGAGATTGCAGCACAGATGATAACTTTGTGTGCCATGCTACACAATATGCTAACAACAGCACATGCTGGTCTTCCAGCTGCAATAGAAGGTGGGACCACAAGTCCAGGCCTAGACAACATGGCAGCAACTGATACACAACTTTGAGTCATTATAAGTCACACTTATAAAAGTGCACACATTAAATATTGATGTTCAGATGTCGCCCCACCACAGTAGCGCAGATTGCAACTAATGGCAAGTACCCACTTGATGTACACCCTGGGCATCAGTTATAACAAAATAATCATAACATATAACAGTATGAACATATACAAATCTGTCACAACAGGGATCATCAACTCAGGGCACAACTGACACAGGTAAGCATACGGACTCATACTGGTGTATTTGAGTTTGGCAGACAACAAGGGACACACATCTATGAAACGCATCCATATTTGTCCACTATAGAAAGATGTAAACAGGAAAACAACTCAGGACATACTGCACAACACTTGTCAGTATCATAAGCAAAATATAGCAATGTAAAGTATGCATAAACTAATATAATAAATGGAGTCACCTATGGTTCGTAAAACTGTCAGACTGTCATGGCATCAGACTTATCAATGAACACAGGCAGATGACATTGTCAGTGTTCTGCACAGCCATCATCAGCATGAGACTGATACTATTGGAGACAGTGGATCATCAGGCAGTGTTACTGTAATGCAGTCTAGGATGCCCACACTGATGCCTCAAACAGCAGTTCAGTCTTCCTCTATCGTGTATGGAAACACTTGACCCAGGTTACTCCACAGAAGAGGCTGATGGGATAACACCAGCATGTGGAGATACACTGTGGGAGGCAGCATGACTGCAACTGGACTGTTTGGTCATGATTGCTGGGCCCACATCAGATGAAAAAGGCCAGCATAAGCAGTCAGAATCCTTTTATTGTTTTAAAATATGTAAATTACAGAACAAAAATGTCCTGCAATGAAAATAACAAACCGGTTTCGGCTAAACAGCCTTCTTCAGTGTAATTAGCTTAAATCCCAAAGTCCAATGTCATGAATATTTATATGTTACATCCACCAATGGCAACAATGGTATGGTCCAACCCTTGGGTTGGAAACATAATACAAAGTAAAATACCAAAATCCAAGTGTTTAGAACACAATTTTCATATATGAAAAGAAGTGTTAGTAGGCTCAAAGTAATATCAAACTAATACAAAAATGTTAATAAATATATGTATGTATATATATATATTATATAACATAATTACAAAGCAATAACATAAAAGTATGTAAAGAAAAACATATATATATATATATACAGACTGATAGGATAATATATGCAAAAAAGTATAGCCAGTACATATATGTATAGATAATTACAATATTCATCCAAATTGCACATATCCAGTTTGCTGAAACAGATAGATAGTCAAATATTTTCATAAGAAAAAGTAGAAATACATATAACTGTGCAACTATACAAAACTATCCAAAATAAGGGTATAATAGGACCAAAAAAGGTATACTAGGACCAAAAAATCACTGTAATAATACCATAATATAAACTAGTGACATTATTACTACCAAATCAGTCTAACATATCAACAAATATGAGATGTGTATCATACGGTAACAATGGGTATCCTAGTAGTAATACATATCACAACAGGTTAGCTGTATTGGACAGTTATTAAAATCCTAGTCCATTGTATCCATGATATTCCAAAACATTTTCATAGATGGTCATTAAGTCCAGGGGGAAAAAGAGCCCCTAGATGAATGATCCAATATTTTGCTTTATTTTCAAGGATACTGTGCCAATCTTGTAAATTGTTCCGGTCACCAGTAATTTTGTCGATGACTGAAAACATAAATTTAGCATTTGAATGTTTGATTGTATGTCTGTACAGTGCATTAGTGTCCTTCTTGTTCCTGATATCACTCCTATGTTCACCAATCCTAATTCTTAGTGAGCGTGATGTTTGTCCAACATAAAATGCAGAGCATTGACATGTGGCCAGATATATTACCCAAGTGCTAGAGCAGTTACCGAAGATCCTTAAATCATATACCTTGCTAGTATTAGCACTGGTGAATTGTTTCAACTTATTCACTTGATTACAGGAAATACAATGGCCACAGGGAAATGTTCCCAGGAGTGAGTCACCAGATAGTGTTAACTGTTTGAATTTAGCCCCTCCACTTTCCTTATGTTTGTAATGTGAGAATAGAGCACCCAATGTTCTACCTCTCCTATATGAAAACTGACATTTGGGACCTAATATTTCCCTGAGATGATTGTTAGCTAGTAAGATGTTCCAATTATCATCCAGAATATTTCTAATGATACTATGGTTTCTACCATATGTAGTGACAAACTGAGACTGGGTACTTGTGTTGTTTGTGGCGATACCTTATATTGAAGTAATGTGTTTCTATCCTGTTTTTGTGACCAAGTGCTGGCAGAATAGACATCAAAAAAGTTATATCCCCTTTCTAAGAATCTATGTTCAAGGTCTGTCTTGGCTTCCTCAAAATCAGTTTGGTTAGAACTGATGCGTTTAATCCTAAGGAACTGTGATTTGGGTATGTTCCGGATGGTGTGGCGTGGATGCATACTAGATGCATGTAGTAATGTGTTGTATTGTGGATATTTCCTGTGAATTTTGGTACTCAATGTGTGATCATGGTTTCTGTAAACCGTTACATCCAGAAAATCGATCTTATGTAGATCAGAGGTTATGGTGAATTGTATACCCCAAATGTTGTCATTCAAATATTCTACAAACTCTTGTAGATATGTAGTATCAGCACGCCACACCATCCAACAGTCATCCAAATATCTATGCCATATATCAATTTCCACCATATATATGTTATGTAGTGGATTATATATGACACATTCCTCAAGATATGCCATAAATAAATCGGCGTAGATGGGGGCAAAGGATGCGCCCATGGCAGTACCTTGAAGGTGCCAGTAGCATTCGCCTTGAAAGTAAAACACATTCTTATTCAGTACATGTTCTGCCATACAGATGATAAGGGTATTGAAACCAGGAGAGTAAAGGTTTGTCTTATCTAACCAGAACTGTAAGGCCTGTAACCCCGCCCAATGGGGTATGCTGGTGTACAAGGATTTGACGTCCAACGTACACATTAACCAATGAGGTTCCAACTGAGTGTCCTGTATAATTTGTAAAAATTGGGTTGTATCTTGTATCCTGGCTCTAACTTGTTTCAGTAATGGTTTTAGTTGTTCCGTCAAGAACACAGAAAGCGGTTCAGTAAGCGAGCCAATACCAGCAACAATAGGTCTACCTGGTGGTTTGGTAATAGACTTATGGATTTTAGGAAGTAAATACAGAATTTGTTTTTGTGGGTCTGTCACCATAAGATGTTGGGCTGTGTTAGAGGTAATAATACCTTCCTCTACTGCCAAATTAACAAATGAGTCTATGTCTTTTTTAAAATTCATAGTAGGATCATAGCTCATATGCATATAACACTTCCTATCTGATAGTTGTTGTAGACCCTCATTAATGTAATAATTCATATTGAGAATCACCACTGCTCCACCCTTATCTGCTGGAAGAATCACTATATTACGGTTATTTCTGAGTTCTGCCAATGCCATTTTTTCAGATTGAGCTATGTTTTCCCTCATTATGTGTGTTTCTACATGAGGGAAGTGTAAATCTCGTAGAACAGACTGTTGAAATATGGCCACGTGTTTATTCATTAGTGGTTGAAATTGGGATTTATGAAATCTAAAGTCAGTAGTTCTTTGAGGGGTAGATGAATCCTGTTCTGAAAAAAATATTTTCAAATTAAGATTACGACAAACTTTGATGACATCTAATACAATATTGTATTCATCACACAGGAAGCTTGGTACAAAGCCCAGTCCTTTATTTAGTAATTGTTGTTGTTCATGTGTTAAAATAATATCAGACAAATTCAGTACATTCTTAGATTGTGTTGCTATTGCCTGAGTAGAGTTGTTATTAGCCCCTCCATTGATTCTGTACCAGTTCCTGCGTCTATGTTTTCGACCACCCCTCCGCTTACCCCTTTGTCTAAAGGGACATTTGAGTTTGACCTTTTTCGCCTGGGAGATTCATATGTTAATGCATTTTTGCTGTCAGTGTAAGAGGACTCCTCCCCCGAGGTACTAGTGTAAGATTTATCTCGGTGTTTCAAAATAGATCTAGGTCTTTTCCTGGCTCTGCTTCTGGTTATTCCAAGCTTTGCATCATCAAATCTGACAGATCTCTGAATATCAAAAGGGTTACCCCTCTTGTAGTCCATGATATCTCTATTAAATTTTTTAAGTTTTCTGTCCTTGGTTAATTTTTCAAATGTAGCTAATTCCTTGGACAGCCTAGCCACTGCACTATCATATGTAGGGAGTGAAACAAACTTTTTGCATTCTGCACTCATAGTTTTGACCTCAGAAATATTAAGATCAATAGCTCTCTCATAATATGCGGCCAGGATCTTAACAAAATTCATGGAACCTTCCTGCAATGCTTGATTCCATTCAATGGTTAGTCTCTCTTCAGATCTACTAACCATAGGTCGAAGTCTGATCCTAAGACCACGAGGTACCAAATTTTTATGAATATATGCTCGAAATAACCTTAAGTGCCAGATATTGGCCCTAAGGCTTTTTAATCCCTTGCCCAGATTTTGAAAGGCCAATTCACATTCATCTGTTGTATTGGAACTAGTATTATTCAGGTTACTGCTTGTGACTTGTTCAACACCAAATACCCCAATATCGTCTCGATCAGCACATAACCCATGGAGTATATTATCCAACTCCATATTTAGAATCAAATAAACAGAGAGGGTAATTGGTCAAACTGTCCAAGAATTAGGAATAGGATCCTATGATAATAGGACCCAATAAGGTGCCTAATTAAACGTGACTTCCAGATGCAAAACTATAGAGTATATAAAACCAGAAGTAGAGCCTAGGAACACCAGAATTAATCATAAACAACACATAATGTCAATTCCAAAAGGCATTGAGATCTTACACCAGTAAAAGGCTCAGTGGATGGAATGCCCCATTGTCAGATGCTTAAGATAATATATATAAAACAATTCTGAGACCAGAAAAAATATGGACTAATTGTGTTAACCCACACTGAATGTATGTTGACCAAATATAAAAGGTACACCATGAAAAAATAGCAGGCTATGAACGTATATAATGATAGTTGGGTACTTGTAGTGCAACAAAACTATTACACATGTGGTCAAATTATCCTAGCTAGCATTCAATACAAATATGTGTACCTATTCATATAAAGGTAGTCGAGGTATGCCACAAAGTAATTTAGACCCTGTTGACCTCTACATAAATATGATGTTTAAAGACAGTTTGTAAACTGATTGCCCCAATCTATCTGCTATAATATAAAGGCTTTAGTATATTTTGCCACTTATTGTAAAAAACTTCAAAAGAGTATTTACCATTTACTGAAACATTCAAAAACACCTCATTATTTTTTGCTAGTAGGACTGTACTTCTTCCTATAGTGCACCAACAAGGATATATAACATACTGGTTGAAGCCTTTGTCCATACATTTAGAGTGAAAACAATCCCATAGTCAGAGACAACGAACCCTCTTGGAATAACTAAGCACAAAATTGTAATACAAAATGGCTGCCTGCTGAGCGAAAACAGTTGGTGTTCATAAGTATAAAAAATATAAATGTATCAGTGTCCACGTAACTGAATCATGTATACCTGTTCTTCCAACTTTGATTGTGCCACTTGTTATCAAAAAACCATCAGGAAAATATCTCACATTCACTGAAACATTGTCAAAAACAAATCATTACTTTTTTCCAGTAGGTCCGTGCTTAATCCAATAGTACACCAATAATGATATATACCATACTAGTTAAAGTCATTCTCTATGCATATATAGTCCAAATAAACCCTAATTCAAAGACAACGGACCCTAACATAGCCAAGCACAGAACTGTAGTGCTAAAATGGCCGCCCACTGAGCAAGAAACAGTTAACGTTCTGAAGTATAAATGTTAATATATAGGAAATGCACAAAACATGCACAAAATAATAAAGAACAACAAACTTATTGTTATAATAGTCCCACAAATTCTGTAGATAGTTCCCTTATGTAAAATTCCTTAAAACGCTCCGTTGTTTGCTGAACTAGTGATACAAGATAGTTCCCAAGTCTCAAAGGCACCACACAGTAAAGAATATAGTTCCACAGTATTCAAACCAATTATCACCAGTCCCATATGCATTCCCTTGAAAATATTGATAAATGAAAAACCACATAGATAGTAAGAAGTGGTTCCCCTGTCGCAAAATCACAACAAAATGACCAAACTAAGGCAATAGAATTTTGGTTAATATCACCAGTCCCATTTATGTAGTATAGTTGGTTGATGAAACCCATGTAAAACCCAAAAAAGGGATGAGTGCAGCATACAAATAGTCACAGTACCTTTAGATGAATGGTTCACAAGCATTCACTAAATTTACCAAAAGTTTCCATATTATGAAGAAAACGATCCAATAATCCATAGTTGGATACAGTACTCCACTAACACTTCCCATACAGTAATATCTCCAAAATGACACCGGTAGATGATATATACAGGGGGAAAAGTCCTCTTCCACTGACAGAATTGACTGCAGCCCAACAGTGAGGTCAAAACTCAAGTGAACAAACAGAACTCCTCGCAAGTACGGTATGCTCGGCCAAACCAATGTAAATCAAACGCAAAAGGCCAGCATAAGCAGTCAGAATCCTTTTATTGTTTTAAAATATGTAAATTACAGAACAAAAATGTCCTGCAATGAAAATAACAAACCGGTTTCGGCTAAACAGCCTTCTTCAGTGTAATTAGCTTAAATCCCAAAGTCCAATGTCATGAATATTTATATGTTACATCCACCAATGGCAACAATGGTATGGTCCTACCCTTGGGTTGGAAACATAATACAAAGTAAAATACCAAAATCCAAGTGTTTAAAACACACTTTTCATATATGAAAAGAAGTGTTAGTAGGCTCAAAGTAATATCAAACTAATACAAAAATGTTAATAAATATATGTATGTATATATATATATATTATATAACATAATTACAAAGCAATAACATAAAAGTATGTCAAGAAAAACATATATATATATATATATATATATATATATATATATATATATATATATATATATATATATATACAGACTGATAGGATAATATATGCAAAAAAGTATAGCCAATACATGCAGCAGTCTCAACTTGGGTCTGTTGTCCACAGGCCCCATCCTGTCCACCATCCAATCTCCCCTCAATCTCAGAATGGCTGGACAAGTTTCCCTCCACATCTAAGGCTACAGCTGCATCCACATAACTGTCATCATCATCTGGGCCAGACTGTATCACCATAGCAGTGTCCTTTGTGCCAGTGGCCATGCTACCATGCTGAGACACATCAGATCCTACATTTGGATCAGTGAATGGGCTAATGGAGGATAAAGGCAGATGATGTGCTAAAAGAAGGCACAGATGACACAGATCAGCAGAACATGCTTATATCACATGCTGGATATCATTAATGACATATGACACATATTTCTCACTGCAATGTTACAGATAATAATGACTTACCATGAGGTCTTGTCTGTGTATGGGCCATGAAATCTATATAACAGGGAGTTGACAATTATGTTACTTATCCAATATATCTGACATATGTGAGGAATATAACCATAACCTACACCTGACAATTCCTCATGGGAAGATGGTGTTGGAATAGAAGGATGAAATGCAACTGTTGCAGGGAAACAAAGTCATAAACATAGCATTCTTAATCACATCCTTATCAGCATGTATCATTCCAACAGAGTTAAAACATACAGTAAGTATTGCATACACATACTGGTTGTTTGTGCATGAGATGCTGATGTAGGCTGTCCTATGAAAGGGTAGAAGGACACTGTATTAATGGAGGACAACAACAGCAATAACAGTAATGGCATGTATGAACGAGAGGTAATAGCAAACCACTGAGGTTTTGCGTTGTAATGAGGATTCTGCAGTGGCAAAGTAAAGAGAAAGACAACACATCATCATGTATGCAGGCAATGGAATAGTCACATGATGACATATATGACACAGTAACAGGGGCTGCTGATACTCACGTGACATATGGTGCACCTGTTAGCCAGATGGCCCTGTGTAGAAAAACAGCGACATTAATGTCATTCAACACAGGTCTGCTACAAATTGTTGCAACCTATGAACATGGTGTGGTAACATACCTGATCTGTCTGTAGTTGCACCTGCAAGGCTTGTGCCTCCAGTGAAAGTACCTGTAGTTTACAATGTTATGGAAATATCAGTATGACAGTAAACAGCAGTAGCATGTCATCAGGCTGAGGCAATAACAGGCAGTGGTCACAGTAACACTGTATGGAGACATTCACCTGGCATTTATTGCTGTTTTGCAGAAGTAGATGGACCTATGAACATTAATACAGATAACATTACACATGCTGGTTGCACTATCCTGTCTGTAATGCAGTTCTGTGGCTGCATGTCATTACATTTAAATCATACTCACATTGTGTGGATTCTTGTGCACTATGCAATTCTGCTACTGAAAAAAAATGACAATGCATGAAGTATGCATGCAACAGCAATATGTGATGATTTACTCTATAGACATCAATGTTATTCAAAGTAACGCATACATGGTGCAGGGATACAAGAAACTGTGTGATCTCATCAGGGAGTTTCAATGGTGGCCAATCTCTCATACCACTGTACCCTGTTGGATGCACAGAGGATCATGTCAGAGCAGCATCACTGACAGGCCTCATGGGATCTATTGTGACTTCCCTCCACATTAATCATGTCAGCCAAGGAGGATCCAGTATCTGACAACCTGGGAGGAAATGGTAGGCAGACCTCACTGCTTTGCTAGAGATGGTCTGCACCTGTCCCCCCCCCCCCATAGGCTTTCAGATACTGGCAAAGGCCCTTGCCTCCCCCATAGTGCCTTTTTTTAGGCAATGTCAAAACAACACATTTTCCAAAATAACAATATCTAATTGAAAGAAACTCAGGGTCGTCCTGCTTAATGCTAGGAGTTTAAACACAAAACTGCACTCCCTAGAAGTATTCCTCACATTGGAGGATGCTGACGTCTGTGCATTTACTGAAATATGGTTCAAGGCCGTTGAGAGCACCCCAGCCATACAAGGCCACAATGCATTCCACATGTTCAGACCTCAAAATGAGCGTGAAGGAACCAAAGGTGGAGGTGTATCCATTTTCATTAAAACTAAATACACTTTGAGACTGGTCAAACAGCATGACTCTCAAACTCCTCCATGTCTAATTAACTATTGAGAAAGTACCACACCACATCATTGCTAGCTATAAAGACCCCATCATGAATCAGGATAAGCACACTGCCTACCTCAGTTTACTTACATCCCTCACCATACAGTCCAACAACTTAGTCATGGGAGATTTCAACTATCCTTTACGTACATAAGCAAAAAACACACTCGTCCAGTGGTTCCTGAACTTTCTTAACACAAATGCTCTGGAACAGATAGTCTACACCCCCACTAGGGGCTCTAATGTTCTGGACATAGTACTATCTGAAATGGGGGGGTCACTGTACTTCCCCATCCATGATGACCTCCCATAAATCAGTCTTGTTTGAATTAACTGCTGGGACTGACACCCTCACAGGTAAAAAAATATAAAAAAACTTCACCAAAGCTAACTACAGGCTAGTAAGCAATGGTATAGAAATCTTCAAACCACCTGCAATCACAGACATCAATGATCACTATGCAGAAGGTAACACAAATGCCCAGTAAAAATACTTAAATGACTGCATAAACTCTGCTGTACTTAACCAGATCAAAACCAGGACTTCCCATAAAAACAAGCCACCATGATGGACCTCAAGTATAAACAGATTATATAACAAAAGGAAGAAATGGTTGTCTAAAAGAAAAAGGGATATCACTCTACAGAGGAAGAGTTCCCATCTAAGCCTAAACAAGAAAATCCAAAATCTTGTCAAGTCTTCTACAGCAAATTATGAATCTAAAATCACATCCCCTAGCCAAGAATAACATTTTTTAACTGCATCTGAAGTCTTAAAGTGAATACCCAGCTATGTGACAAACTGGTTGTAGATGGGATCACTCATACTACACCAGAAGATATCACCAACCTGCTAGCTGACAGAATCAACGCAAACTTCACCACCGTATGCCCACTTACTATATCTCAAAGCACACCTGACACCAGCCCTCTGCCTAGTAGCTCTAGAGAAAAGGTCATCTCTGTGCTCGCCAAGGCCAAAAACACAGCCTCAGTGGGACCAGATAATATCCCAGGTTGTTTACTAAACAATCTAAAACAAGACATAGCAGACCCACTTGGAGTTCTTTTTAATCATAGCTTGAGAACTGGCTATGTTCCTGCAGAATACAGAAAAACAACAGTAATCCCCCTGCACAAAGGTGGGTCATCAACTGACCCTGGAAACTACAGACCCATAACTCTAACCAGCATCTTCTGCAAGGCCATGAAAATAATTATCATGAACCTTATCAACAAGGACATAGGTGACCTCCAAATGCTAGAACCAATCCAGTTTAGCTTCATTAAGGGTAGAGCATGCTTATTAAACCTGGCAGACTTCTTTGAGAATGTCACCAAAGCCATGCACAAAGGAAATACAGTGCACATAGTGTATCTCAACCTTGTCAAAGCTTTTGACACAATCCCCCACTCTAGCATCATTGAGAAACTCTCCCAGCTGGAGATGAACCCTTACGTTACTAGATGGGTAGCCAATTGGCTCACCAACAAAGCACACTCTGTCAAAATTGGTGACTCCACCTCCAGCAGTAGACCTGTCACCAGTGGAGTACAACAGAGGTCTGTGCTGGGCCCCTTACTGTTTGGCATCTATTTTTCAGACATCCAGGCCAAATTAGACAGCCTCTGGCTCACCAAGTTTGCTGATGATTGCAAACTGGGAGCAGTCATTGAGTACCGCAATGATATCAACATATTACCAGAAGGGCTAACACAAATGAATGATTGGTCCCAAAACCATGGTCTAAAACTAAATGTAAAAAAATGCATTATTACTCCCTTTGGCAAAACAGAATTCCCTACCAATTACAATATTGACAGCACCCCCGAGTTCCAAGCTAGTGGTGCGAGACTTGCGAACACAGGTCAATAGCAATCTGAACTTTGACCACCAAGTTTCCACAGTTGTAAGGAAAGCCTTCTATGTAGCGCACCACATAAGCAAGGGCATAACATCCAAGTCAAGGGATGTTATAACTCCACTGTACTTGACCCTCATCAGACCACTAATAGAGTATAATTCACCCTTTTGTATGTACCTCACCAGACACCTGCAGTAGCTGGAATGAACTCAGAGGTTTCTCACTAAGAAAATACAGGGACTCCAAACCATGATATACGTGGACAGGCTGAAAGCCCTGTCACTTCACTCTACATCTTATAGGCTGCTGAGAGACGACTTGTGCCTGGCCTATAGGGCAATCTGCGACCCTGTACTAATGGATATGCTGCACATCCACAAGTCAAATAGCACAAGAGTCACGCACTCTAGAGATATCAACCTAGCCTGTGACATTAACAGAACATGCTGGAGAGACAGATATGTCTTCCCTGGAATAGACTTCTTATTCATGTAAAACAGAGCTCCACACTGACCCTATTTAAACGCAACCTAGATAACTGTATGGGAGACAGCAAATTCATCCTTGAGGTGGCACCCATGTCCCTTGTGGACAGGGGTAGCCAGTGTTGATCACAGACCCACTCTGTTCATAAATTTGTTCTGCAAACTACACAAAAAGGACAAATGGTGATACTTGGGATTAACATAGCTAGGCTTGTAAAGGCTCTAGGACCGCTAGCTTAGTAACATCCTATGAGCCTATGAAATTGTGAATCATGTTGGTGAGGTCATCCCATACTTCATTCCTCGATACTGCATTACTATCCCATCCAAGGAGTCTTTGTCCATGTTGTTGCAGACCATCTATTATAATCCCATTCTTCTGTGGAGAAAAGTTTCAACCCCTTAAGTCTGTTTTCCATCTGAAAGACAGTGATATGCACATATTCAGATTCATGTGGGGGCCCACCTATGGAAATGATTATATGAACAGCTTATCCCACTGTACATACTATACATTCCTGTGCAACGCAAAATTCTATGAAATACTCACTGAGACCTATAGTAATGTGATGTATAAAAACATACAACAATGCCTGAAAAATAACACTTGTATAAGCAGCATAACTTGTGATATCTGTAGAGGCTGTCTGTGGGATTCAAACCACTTGCAGTAGATATCCATGGAATGGACATTCAAAATCAACAGCATCATGCCACAGTATCCATAGTCTGTATGCATTTCACATTAACATACTACACAAGCATATGTGTATAAGAGAAACGTGTGATGGCTGCAGCTATAATACAATTGTATCATAAACAGACAAGTATTCCAAAACAAATTGATATACATGACATGTTATACATGATGACCTCATATCAACACCCTCATCACTGAGCAGTGAATACCTTCCACATCACCAAAGAGTATCTGTAAATTCTCAATTGAACAAGTTACAGAAAGTGATTCCCTTAAGGAATGAACTGAGCTGAATACCAACAGTAGACGTGAAATATAAAAAATATAAAAACTATAACAGCATCTGACACAAGGCAGAAGCAAAAATAAAAATTCTGTAACTTGAAATATAAAAATATAACAGCTCCAGACACAAGACAGAAGTGAAAATATAAATATACAAAACAACACTTTAATAATAAAATTTGCAACAGGTAAGCGCTTTCACACCAGAAGGTGTTTCTTCAGACCATGTTATGACAGAGCAAATGAAACACATTTAATACACAAAAAATCATTACAACAAATAATAATTATCTAATTAGCCACCACAAATAAAAAAAAAAGATGCTAATCATCTAAACAGGTACCTTTTAAAGAGACCTTATCATTCAGGTCAGGCATCTTGTCAGCCTGAAGCCTAATCTTTAATGCATCTTTTTTGATTTGTGGTGACTAATTAGATAATTATTATCATTGATGTAATGATTTTTTTCATATATTTAAATGCGTTTCATTTGATCTGTCATAACATGGTCTGAAGAAGCACCTTCTGGTGTGAAAGCACTTACCTGTTGCTACTTTTGTTATTAAAATGTTGTTTTATATATTTCTATTTTCACTTCTGTCTTGTGTCTGGAGCTGTTATATTTTTTATATTTCAAGTTACAGAAAGTGTTGGAAAACCTCAGGATCCATAAGCAGGCCACAGATAGTACGGATCCATTTTACATTGGTCCAGTGGTTCTAAGACACGTTTTAAGAACCATCAATAAATAAATATTTATAATAACAAAAGGAATAAATTGTACATAGTGGCATACAGATAATGTCAGAATCCAGAGTTTTTCATGCATACAATGCAAAGTCTATGGAGTAACCCACAAGATATGAGGATAATCTGCAAATCTGCCTTAATGTACTGTTCACTTCTAATATGTACATCTGTCTGTACAAATGAATATGGGAAATTACTGCATGTCCTTGATGCAGATGTCACCACTTGTATGCATACAGGTAAATCACACATCACTCCAGGAAGTTATAAATATTTTTCATAAAATCAAACATTTTGCATAAATGCATAAATCTAATCTAAGAATGAGTAATGTTAATATAGGTATATAATGAGATAATATTCCCCAAAACAGCAATGTTAGCAGGTGCTACATTACCTGAGTAGCTACCTATGACTCAGGTATAAGTGAAAGTAACAGCAGCTATGTACATACATCTTTGAAGTACCATTTGTGCCATACATAATTAATGAGGTTCATTAAAATTCAGGGTTTTGGAATCCCATTTGCACAGGTCTACAAGTTCTCAAAATCTGGGTCATTAACCAATAGCTTAGCATAACAGAAAGTTGCTACATGCAAGTAACCAATAGGTATCATTAAACGGGACCATGTGTAGCACATGCCCATTATCTTCCAATGATCCGATAACATCACATAAGTCCCACTTTTAAATATTGATTTTGATACATTTACAGATCAGACCATTGCTACCTGCGAACTGTGAGAGACCTCTGTGAGCAGTTTTCAGATCTGTGTATTTTTCCATTGGACTATTAACAGATGGCTATTTCCAGGAGGGTTGGACATGTCCAGGTGCCCAGCTTTACTGAGGAGGAAACCACCATCTAAACTAGAGTGGAGCATAGCATAGCAGCCAGGTTATGAAACTTCACAATGATCGATATATGGAAATGGATTGCGAGGGAGCGTTGACTGCATATGGGGATCTACCAGACTGCAGTGCAGGTTCACCACCACTATAATGACCAGCACTGAAGAGACACAGAGAAGCCTTGTTGGAGGGTTGCTAAGGTGTGTCAACATCCAGTGGATGCCTACAGTAAGTATCATAATACTCATAATGCTATGCTTATGTTTGCATTCCTATGGAATTTAAAGATATAGCTGTGTCCTGCATATATCAGATACATGTCTTTTATAACCATTAAGTAGCTTCTTTACCCACATACTCTTAGTAAAGTTAACATTCCTAATAGAGTCTCATTTGTTTAAACCAAGAGGAATCCCTGTCCAACTGCCTAAACATATCTTTTAATTTGTAATATGTGCTGATAGCAGTTATTTGTGTAGATCCTGATGGCCTGTAGTGGTTATGTGTCAGATGTTTCCATATTCATCCATTATACATAGGAATACAAATACACACATGAAGTAACTGTTAGAAGCATGTGCTAACTGTTAACTCAGTCTGTAAAACAGCAATAAAGTAACAGGCCACCATGCATATATGCTGAGATGCTGTGGGTTCAACTTTGCATACAGGATGCATATCATTATAGCTTTATCATTGTGTCTTTCACACATTGTCAAAAATTCTGCTATAAATACCTGCTTATAGATATTAACACTTATTTTGTGCATGTTATTCACCAAATTTCTATGAATATCTTCATAATCCATAATGTTCTGTCAACATCATCTGGTTATGTACAGCGTTATGTGTAAAGTATTGAACAGACTGCTATATTTCTGCCAAAAAGGTGTGTGGAATATGCTATGATTTTAAAAATTGCTTTCATGTATAATTTTCTTGCTCATTATTAAATTCACTTCAAAAGATACCTCATCCTTATCTTTGGTGGGGGGTCAGATGGTCAGACTTACAGGGGAAATGCAGAAGAGGGAGATACAGTGATGTATGCATTTGATTTGTGATGTGCACTTTGCCAAGGAATATCTTTACATGTAGTCCTCCCACATACATTTCTGTATCCCTGATATACAGCACTTTGCTTTTGTTCATTAACAAAAACAATTAGATGCATGGCACTGTCCCAGTGTTTGGGGGATGGAGGTTTCCATTTGCTGTTATTGGTTGTGACCACTGTGCTGACATGAATTTATACTTGCAAATTATTTACCTAAATGCCCAGCATGCTATCACTTTTGTAAATTATAAGGCATGATCTATATTAGTAAACCATCCCTGCACCCCAAGTCTTGTCACTGCATTTGCAACATGCATTCTGAGGCAAGATGGATTAGCTAGGCAGATAGGTGCCAGGGTTAGAGTGCGGATGTAGATTAAAGTTGCAGGTTTAAATCTCAGTTTCTCCACGTTGTTCAATTCTGCTCAGAGATGTAAAGATCTGTGTGTGTGTAACATTACAAAATGTGTATGGTGAATTCTCTGATGTTCTTCAAAAGAAAAGGTTTTAGAACCTGATCTGAGCAATCTATATTACTGTTATTCGAAGACTACACCATTCATAGTAGCTCTTTTCTTTCTGCAAGTGATGATCACAGGACCACTAATCATGCCTGTGCATTGAGTGGATGCACAGGTGTGAGGAGCAGTGGAGGAAGAGAGGTATGGTTGCTTACTTTGTCTGTTTTGTTAAATAAAATGTATCTGATCCTTGTTACAGGCCTGTATCTTTTACATTACCATGTATGTTGCTTATAATACAGGAATACCCATTGTGCATTTGTAAGGTAAGTACAATAACCACAGTATACCTGTGCTAACAAGTCTGATTGAAATACAGATATGCCTAAATATCATTTAGCAGTGAGCCATGTTTTCTGAAGATAGTTTCTGAAATGTAGGCCATAATCTAAATGACAGCTGAGTATGAGTAACTGTCACACAGATGGTGAGGTGAATGGTTTATATACGTCTATAGTGCTTTACCTGCTGTTTATAATGTATTTCTTGTCATACTTGTAAGTGTGCGTCCCAATAACTGGTGTGTTGTGCATTGACTGCTTATTCACATATTGAATGGGTGTCTGCTATGTCAGTATTCACTGTTGGCTGACTGTGTGGCATGCCCTTCAGTTCAACATTGGTATTGCATCTCCTTACAACACCTTTGATTGTTTTATTAAAATATACTTGCATCCTGTGTTTGGGGATACTAGTGCACATAGGCCTTTATTTGCAACATGTCTATCAACAAGCATCATCAGTAAGTTTGCATTTTGCAGAGTAGTGATTGTCAATAAATGTAGGTAGGTCATGCATACAGTTGTAGACAGACAATAATGTTTATACAACATATACTAGATTCTCATGTGTCACAGACTGCGACTGTGTTTATGGTTGAACACTATTACTATTTAGTAGTGTTGTATTCCTTATATTGATGTGGAGTCAGTCAATGACCATGCTGCCTGACTCAGCTGTTTGTCATATAGCTTGCATATTTCACATATTATTGTCATCTCACTCTGTCTTCATTTTAACAGTGTTAATTCGTGGCTGTTCATATGACCCTTTGCATACACAGAGACATGGACTATGATTTACATTCACACACAGACACAACTGCTGAGGGAACACATGCAAGTGAAAAAGAATGTAAATCTTGATATCCTGTCAGACTCTCACCTGAAAAGTTTATTGAGACAGACATTATTAAACATTGCAAGTCCCAGTTCTAATGTTATGTTGTCATTTTCCAGTTTTATTTTTGTCAAATTACAGTTATGATAGTGTTGAATGAGGCAGTATGACGGCATGATTCCCTTCAAATCTCAGGATTTATTGTGTATGCTTGCTATATGTATGCTTGCCATGCTAATGCTGGTCAATAAACAGCTGTTCAGCTCATGTCATGATTTCCACTGGTGAGCTATGTCATGCATGCCATTGCATGGCCTTGATTAAGCTGTTTACATTCTGTGATGGATACAGTGTCACTGGCATGTTCTGTTATTTGACATGTCCATAAGTATAAATAATGTGATACAGGGAAGGTGTTGTGTGCATGAGGAGCCATTTGCTAGCAACAAATCTGTTGATTATAATTGTTCTACATGTTTGCACCATTTCATCTTGAACTGTTTTTTAAATGAGACCTTCGATATATGTTAATACACCTTCATTCTCATATTCTTATATGCAGAACTCACATGTGGACAGGATGTTAATTAAGGTATCTTAAATTGCAGATGTGCACATCAGTTTCAGTTTAATGTCAGCAATAATTTTCATTGGAATGTATGGACACACAGCCATTTACTTTTCAGTGTTATTGTTTTGATTACTGACATACATCAAGGGGCTGCTCATGCTATTGGACTGCAGGACTGCAGCCCTCCCAGCTGTAAAAAAGAAAGAAAAAGAAAATAAAACTGTTGTAAAAAAAAAAAAAGAAAACAATAAAAACAAATGTGCACTTGTGGCATTTCTCGATATCCGGACTGCTGGTGAACCATTCCAGAGGATGCGCACAGAATCTGGACTGCTGTTGAGACAGTCTGGATTAAGAAGACAGCATTCAACAGCAGAGATTCCAGAAGTCTATAGGATTGGACTGCAACGTCTGCAGGCTGTGTAGCAGCTTGCTCTCACAGGAAGGGGAAGGACTTTGCTCTTGTGGGCTTTTTACTCAGGAATGGATTCTGGGCTAGAGTGGGGTGTGTGTGTGGGTGTGCATGTGTGTAAAATGCCCCAGTTAGATATACCTGGTGGCTAGAGTGAACTCATGAAATATACCTGGTGGCTAGACTCAAACTCTGTACCTTGGGAGTAGGTAGCAAGAGCTTGAATTCCCTACCCACCACCACTTGTGAAATTTTTGCCTCATATTTTTGTTCTTGTGAAATTTGTGGTTTTCTGGATTTTGAATTCACTAAATAATGACAGGCATTTGAATTTCAGACTTCATGTTCTTCAGAAAGTACATGGTAACACAAAACCTTTTATTCTAGCAATTTTCTGTTTATAACATCAATATTTGAAATGTGTCCCTATGTTTGGGGCTGTATTCTCCCATTATTGGCTTTGTTCAGGTTTGTTGTGCTAAGAGGTTGAGAGCTATGGTGAGAACTGAATTCACTGAATATGTTCGGGAGCTGTATTCCTCCATTATTGGCTTTGTCTAGGTGTTTTGTGCTAAGAGGTTGAGAGCTATGGTGAGAACTGAATTCACTAAATGATAGCCATTTAAGTTTCAGTCTACCTGTCTTTCAAGAAACAACTGATTTGGTATAGGGGTATGTTGCTCTGACTATAATGCACAGAGTCCTGGGTTCAATACTTGGCAGTGAAATGCATGGTGGTGACACAGCATTTTATTCTAGCAACTTTCCAAGATTATACAAGCAATGTTTAAAATGTGTTCCTAGTTTTTGGGCTTTTGCCCCCCCCCCCCCCCAATAAAGTTTGGCTTTTTCCAGATTTCTTGTGCTTCAAAGTTGAGAGATACAGTTGAGTGTTTATTGGATTTTACAAGGAGCTGAGAGCCTGAAGAGAAGTTTAATTCTGCTTATGCTGAGTCTGTTTGCATTGTTAATAGCACAGCAGGTAGTTTACTTGCTTTTGGTGCAGAAGACTGTTGGTTCTACTCCCATAGTTTATAGATGCATTGCTGATACTGTACTGTGTTGTTCTTTTAAAGGGGGTGGATGCTGCAGTCCTGAGAATGTCCTCTTTGGTGGAGATACCTAGTAATGACCAACCTGTTATCAGTTTGCCATCCATTCCCTATTGCAATATTACTAGGTTATCATTTTTTAATGTAACATAGACAATTTATTCCTCAACAGCAACAGGCAGTTTATTTGTAGATGAAACAGTAAAATATAAAGTTGTTTGCTAGCATCAACCTCTTCATTAGTTACAGATCTCTTTAATCTGGAATTATTTAGATGACATTTACTTCTGCAGAGATTGTGCATACTTACTGATACTGGTGGATTGTAGAAGCCTGAGTAGACGTTTATGATGGAAATGTTCTGAACTGAGTAGTTTTGTCATTACTGGTGCATGCATTTTATTTCATTGTTTACTGGAAAAATGTTCAAAGCAATAAATTTAAAACTCCCTCTAACAGCTAGCTGTACTGTATTATACAAGGAATATAATTTATGTTTCCTGTGCAAGGGTCCTATGATTTGAAAATAGCCCAAAGTTAATCTTTATCTGCCACTAGCCAGATGTATTTTCCTTGAATGTGGATTTCAATGCTGTTTCAATAAATGTGAATTTCAAGGGCAGAGAAGTTTTAATGCTGTCTATTTTTATTGTGAGACTGTATTGCTTTGTTTAGCAGATGTCTATTAGTGTTTATGCTGTAAAATGTAAAATAAAACTTTTAAATGAAATCCAAATCCTCGTAGAAGTAAAGCAGTTTGCACAATACAGTGTTTATGGTAAATGGGGTGAAATAGTCAAGTAATGTGACATTGGAATAGCTGCAGTGGGGAGGCCCCATTCAACCATGATTTTGTGAGAGGGGAAGGTCAGCAAACTCAGACAGCCCCAGCTGAACTATACCTCTTAACTGTCCAGATTTTTGCAGAATGAATAGATTTTTGCTTCTTAGTTTTGGTTTGTTCCTCATAACATTTGTGGTTTTCTGCCAAATCATTTTGGAATGAAGTCACTAAATAATGACATACATTGAGTTTCAGAATTCATACTCTTCAGAAAAATGCATGCTAAAGCAAAACCTGTTGTTCTGTCAACTGTCTAAGTTTATACAAGAGCATTTTTTAGTACTGTTTGTATGTTCCCCCAATATATTTGGCCTTGTCTAGATTTCCTGCATTAACAGGATGAGAGATAGGCACAAATAAATCACTTTATAAAATTAGATATATCCAAACCTCTCAACTGTCCCAATTTTGGCTCAAAATGTTGCTCTTACCCTAATAATCCCTCCGCAAAATGGCAAATTTGGAAGAAAACGTTGAGGATTTACATTTAATAAATAATTGTAATGCAGAATTATAGATTACTTTTAATTTCAGAAATGCATGTAGATTATCTTAAGTTATCAGCTACTCAAGTTAACAGTACTAATATTAAAAAAGCGTTCCTTCTTTGACAGGTTCCCAGCTGTATTGTGTGGCCATTTTATATTTTTGCATCACATTTTTGGTCCGTTTTTCATAAAATTGTGGTTTTCTGGCAAATTTGTGGCAAATCATTAAAGACTGAAGTTAGAAAGTAAAGACAGACATTTGAGTTTCAAATTTCATACTGTTCAGAAAATTCATACTAATGCAATACCTACTATTCTATTATCTTTCTAAGTTTGTAAGAGCAATATTTAAAAATTGTTTTTATTTTTGGGCCTTTGTCCCACTTCTATTTATGGCTTTGTCTAGATTTCTTGCTCTGAGGCTGAGAGGCATGACAAATGTGTCAGAGCCATCACCGTCAGCCAGAGACATTTCAAATTGTGACATACTTGTTGTACCCCACTCCCTCATGTAGTGACTCTGGACGTGTCCAAGCAAGGCAAGGAACAGTTATGCAGTGTAAGTGTGAAGAGTATTCCCCCATCCAAAGTAGATACAAGTACTACAGTGGCTTTTCATTTGTCCCTGATTTTGTAGAATGTTCTGGTTTTCATATGTCATATTTTTATACTGTTGATTTATGCTTCTTCTTATTCAGAAAATGCATGTTGTTGCAGTGCCTGTTGCTCTGTGTTTAAGTAGCAATGCCTTAATGACCATCAGGTAAGCTTGTCTGAGTCTGTAAAATACAAGAAAGCTTTAATAAGAATACTGTTAAAGAATTAGCAACATTGAAAGCCTTTTTTTTGCTGCCATGCAGAGAATATTTACATTACTAGATAGTGTATAAGCCTTAGGTATCGAAATGCATATGACAGTATTTGTAATAAAGGACAGGATTACAGTATTTTCAGAAGTATGATACATTTGTTGGAGACTTGCAGTCATCTTTGCAGGCTTTACCTGTAAACAATCTATCATGTGTAGTCCATAACCTGTGCAGTAATCCTTTAAGCAATTTATCTTGAGCTTGTTTCTTGTTTGCTGAACATTTTTTACTTTGATCATGTTTTCCCATGAAACAAGTAGATAGTTGTCAGGCAGCAGGTCTTTTTTGGATAAGAAACATTTTTACAAGTGGGGGTATCACAGAGATTGTTACTTTCAGCATGTTACTTGGTACTTTTATAAAGCTGAATATAAATTATAATTAGAACTACAGTGCAAGGAGAAGTGGTTTGAGCTGAGTGCTGCTAGTTTTTTTATACTCGATTTTGACTGGCATTTCAGTAATGTATTTAAAAAGTAATTAATTTTTTCACGCCTCGCAAGCTTTTTGTTTCCATCTAGATAATAAGTATCTAGCCAATGCATTGAAATATTTTTTTCTTCTACAATTCATTTTGACTTGATTGGACTCTCATAATGATGGTTTGGCAGTGGCACCCAAGGCAGTGTATTTAATTAAAGTACCACTTTTTGCAGTTTTTAGCATAGCTCCACCCCTTTCTAGTTGGTCACACTCCTCACCATTGGCCCCTCCCATTCATCTGTCTCCGGCATCCCACCCCTTTGATTTGAAGTCACCGGCCCCCACTGCATACATCACGTACCTCGTATGGTGGTACAGTGGACTATGGTCATAACTTATTTTAACATTTCAAGAGGACTGTTTTCTGCCTGTTCATTGTGACACAGTGGGTATCTTAATCAGGCAGGTAGTATCAGGTGTGCATGTTTAATTTCTGTCCTGTGTTATGATTCAACTTAACAGAGCATGGGAACTATGAGTGATCACCAATCATATGTACATAATGAGTGCATGCCAGGCCACTGCCAGGGTCATCAGATGACAGCGAGGACCATGATAATGATGAGGATGATGACATGGAATCTGGACCTCCATGTGCCATCATCCTTGCTGCATCCTGGAGCAAACAATGCCAGGAACAACAGAGAGACAATTATCTGTAGCAGATCTGGAAGGTGGTGACTAATGTATTTTGAATACAGATGAGGGACATTATGGGAATTTTCTTTCAGGATATGGCACATGCAGTGCACAACTCATTCAGGGAGATGGCCTGAGAAATCATTTGCAATGTTCATCTCCATTTAACTGTATATGCACTCTTGTGCATAAAAAACATTTAGCTGCCATGCTTATGTGCTAAATGTGCAAACATACAATGCAAGTATCTTCATGTGACATTTAATTATATTTCAACATGTGCATGATACACATTAACACATTACACTTTCCATCCACATTCTGCTGTCCATGCACTATAGCAGTTAACATGCAGGTACTGCTGCAACAATTACCCTATAAAGATGTGTATTAGTGACAGAAACCCATAGACAACACATGTTGTCCACAGTCTAGCACTACCACAATGGTATGGTTAAAATATGCATATTGCCATATCATGTGTGTACAACAGAAGGACATATCATTGCCTGCGTGTTTTGGATGACAGTTGTCATACTGTCCCACTGGCATGATGTCTTGTTGTAAGGCATATGTTGGCAATGCTTATGCCATGTTGGGTCATATAAAGGTATGTTATACATATGGGCAGTCCTCCTTTTTTTGATTGCATAGAATGCCAATTCAATATTTTTGTGTACACCATGGTAATGATAATGTATTCAGTAACAGTACAGTATGCTGTGTTTGGTCTATGTTACATTTCCACAGCCATTCTTTATTCACATACATTCATGCCTTTTACAATAGTTGTACACATTAACTGATATATATATATATATATATATATATATATATATATATATGTGTGTGTGTGTGTGTGTGTCTCTGCACATAATCCAATCCATAAAACCATCACTTTTGAAATCCCACCCCTTCAATTATTTAAATTTATTGGCCATCCTACAGTATTTCATAGTACCAAAATACAAAAGTAACCACCCCTTTCAGTCCATCTTGCTGTTTTAAAAATAGTAACTCTCCACTAAACCTTAACTTTTTAAACAGGTAAAACTCAAGTTACCTACTTTCATATCTAACTTCTCTAGTGCACACTGCAGAGTGCATTCTTTTCAATCTTACCTTTAAGCATCCCTGTTACTAGCACTTTCTCTAATACCTAAAAAGATCATCTCTACTTGACTCCAAGTAGACTTTTCTCTATCTGTTAAACCTAGCACTTGCTCCTACAGTACTTATTACCTTGATATGGCACTTTATAGATAGCACCCCAAAAGGCAAACCCCCATTTCTCGGTCACCCACGTCCCCGGAATCTCTTTTAAAGTTTTTTGTCTAGTCCTTCTAGCATGTCGAGGATCAGTTGCTAGTGTCCTCTCCTGCTCAGCTGGTGAACCTGGAATATTGAGGCAATGTTACAATTGCCTCATGTACACAGACAACCCTCTCCTCCTCCCACAAAACACAAATACATGCGAGAGATGCAACTATACGGCCAAACTGGAGGCTGAGCTCTTCAACATAGGACTGGCAAGACCAGTCAGGAGGAGAAGGTTACCACACACACTATAGACCCAGTCTCACATAGTACCATCACAACCTCAAATCATACATATAAACACACAAAGACATACTCGGCGGCTCTGATCAAAAATCTACCAAAACAGCAGAGGCCACCAAAGCAGACACCCAAACAACCACCACCTCAGAACACAACACCTGCAACACATAGACCTCACAGTCAGAGTGTCAAACAGTCACAGCCCTTAAGGCCAAACACAATGCCAGACACACTAGTCATTGGTGACTCCATAGTCAGACACACTGACGTCCCGCTCACCAGACTGAGTAAGGAGAAGGTCACAGTAAGCTGCCTGTCGGGCTAGAATCCGCCACATAACGCAAGCACTCAGGTCTCTCAACAGCAGGTACAAATACGACTCAGTCATTGTCCACGCTGGTGTAAGCGACCTGAGGCGTACCTCCTTGGACTACATGAAAGAGACATTGAGGAGCTCTCTGATTATGTAGCCCAGGCAGGTATGACCCTGACCTTGAGCAGTATCCTACCTTCACCAAGAATGATGCCACAATACAGAGATAAGATGATCAGCTTTAACAATTGGCTTAAACTCTGGTGTCATTCAAAGGGGATCCAATGTCTGTCTGCCTGGGATGACATGCTGGACAAGCCACGCTGCTTCACAAGGGATGGCTTGCACCTGTCACCCTGGGATTCGGATATTGGCAAAGGCTCTTGCCACCCCATAGTGCCTTTTTAGGCAAGGCTCAAATTCTAAACCTACCACCCTAGAACACAAAAAGGAAAAAACTAAGGGTAATGCTGCTCAATGCCAGAAGTCTAAATCTCAAAATGCACGCACTCGAGGCCCTTCTCAGTATGGAGAACATCGATGTCTGTGCAGTGACAGAAACCTGGTTCAAGGCTCCTGAGAGCACCCCAGCACTATCAGGCTTTACCTCTTATCATGCGTTCCGCCCCAAAATCCGGACAATACCAAGAAAGGAGGGGGGGTATCCATATTCATCAAGGACACCAACACCTCAAGACTGGTGGCAACGCACGATGCATCGGAGACCATCCAGGTGCAATTAACCATAGGCAAGACTGCTCTGCAAATTGTAGCATGTTACAGGCCACCCTCACAAACTCAGGAACCTCACATGGCCTTCCTGAAAACACTAGAGGGGATAAATGTATCACCAAACACCATCATACTAGGTGACTTCAATTACCCTAATATAGACTGGGAACACTACTCAAGCCCAAACACCCTAGCCCAAAAGTTCCTGGAATTCATAAACTCAAATGCCATGGAACAACTAGTCACCATCCCCACAAGAGGAGAAAACATACTTGATCTCATCATCACGAACATGGGAGCACAATGTTCCACACCAGAAGTATACCCCTCACTGGTGAGATCAGATCACAAACTAATCTCGCTGGAGGTCCTCATCCCACCCCCACCTGAAATAAAAAAGACCACAGTAAAGAACTTCTTCAAAGCCGACTTCACACTTTTAAAGACTAGTGTGGTCTTCTTTCAGGCCCCGAGCTGGCGGAAAACAGTACTCAAGCCGCTGAATCACTTACAAATGCCTTCTACCAGCACCTGCAGGACTGCATGGATAAGGCAATCCCAAGCAAAACAAAGACTCTTTGTACCAAAGGCAAGCGTCCAGTCTGGTGGACCCCAGCCATAAACAAACTCTACAACAAAAGGAGGAAGCTACTACAAGATAGAGCAAAATCCTTAAAAGGTAAGACACCCTTGATCACTATAAGTAAAAAACTAAGAGCTCTCATAAAATCATCCAAAGCAAATTTTGAGAGAAAAATAGCTAAAGACTCAAAAGACAATCATAAGGCCTTCTTTAGCTATGTTAGAAACCTGGGAGGAAACTCCCAGATATGCTCAGAAGTAGTTCAAAATGATGTGAAGATTACTGAACCTACACACATTGCCAACATACTGGCTGACAGGTTCAGTGCAAACTTCTCCCCCCCTCCCCCCCAAAAGGAGAGATATCTATACCAAGCGATTGCAGCCCCCCAAACATCTCCAAAGCCCAAGTGAGAACTGCTCTCTCCAAAGCAAAAAACAGCATCCATGGGACCTGATGGTGTCCCGGCTGTGTGCTCCACGAACTCAACGAGGAATTAAACCCACAGCTAGGACAGCTGTTTAATCATAGTCTTACCTCTGGATACGTACCCAGGGAGTGGCGCACTGCAACTGTGGTCCCACTTCACAAAGGCGGTGCTTCCACCGACCCTGGAAATTACCGCCCATTAGCTTGACAAGCCTTATCTGCAAAGCCATGGAGAGGATCATAATGGACCTCATAAATAAAGACATAGGAATTTGCAGACTTTGGATCCATCCCAGTTTGGCTTTGTCAAAGGCAGATCATGCCTTCTAAACTTGGTTGACTTTTTCAACACAGTCACCAAAGCCATTGATGAGGGAAAGGCAGTCCATACAGCCTACCTCGATCTGGCGAAGGCCTTCGATACAATACCCCACTCGGGTATCATTGAAAAACTCATCAGCTTAAATGTTAACCCATACATCACAAGATGGGTTGCAAACTGGCTGAGTGACAGAACCCACAGGGTCAGAGTTGCTGGTGCCATGTCAGACTCAAAGCCTGTCACAAGTGGTGTACCACAGGGCTCAGTCCTGGGCCCACTCTTGTTTGGCATCTACTTTTCCAAAGTACAAGCAAACACAGGAGGGTTATGGCTGACAAAGTTTGCAGATGACTGCAAACTGGCCATAGTAGAAAACACATCTGACACAGATATCCTTCAGAAGGGTCTCACAGAAACGGATAACTGGTGCCAGAGCCATGGCCTAAAGTTAAATGCCAAAATGCATAGTCATACCCTTCGGGAAAAACAAGGTTACTCCTAGCTACCAAATAGGTGGCAATCCACTGAGCACAGAAGAAGTTATCAGGGACCTGGGGACCCAGGTTGATAGTAGTCTGTCATTCGACACCCATGTAGCTAAAGTAGTTAGGAAGACCTTCTACATTGCCCACCTTATCATGAAGGGATTCTCATCTAGATCAAGGGAGGTCATAGTCTCCCTATACTCATCACTCATCAGACCAATGATTGAGTACAATGCCCCATTCGGAATGTATCTGACCCGACACTTGCAGCAGCTGGAGAGGCCACAAAGTTCCTCACCAAAAGGATAAAGGGTCTCAAACATCTGTCCTATGCTGCCCGACTGAAAGAACTCCAGCTCTATTCAGTCGCTTACCGCTTGCTCAGAGGTGACCTTTGCCTAACATACAAGGCCATGTCAAACCCAGATTTGATGAATATGCTTCACCTCAAAAAATCTAGATCCATCAGAGCCACAAGGGCGGGAGACTTAAACCTCGACACGGCTATTAATAGGACATGCTGGAGGGATAGATTCATCACCCAAAGACTCCCTATGCTGTGGAATAAAATCCCAGTATATGAGAGGCAGAGCACCTCACTGGCCTTGTTCAAGAGAAATCTTGACCAATGGATGGGAGATCGCAGATATACCCCAGGGATTACCTCAGTGTCACTGCTCGACAGAGGCACAGCAAAATAATGGGTATAGTTCCCCATACTAAAGGGGTGGCGTAAGCCACAAAACTATGGGCTAGGCTTGTAAATGCCCTCGGGCAGATAGCCTAGTATGAACCTATGAACCTATGAACCTATACTGAAACACCATTGTATCTTTGACATGTGTGCATTCACTAACTTATCATTGGTGTGCTGTAATGATGCTCACAGGACTGTTCTCTGCTCAGCAATGAGCAGGGTCTGTGATATATAACTATGTTGGTTTATTCCACATTGGCATGACAGTATATGTATACATGATGAAAATTCTTAGCTTGCTTACCTATGCCTGCACTTACATGATTGCTCTTTACTGTGTATATGTGATTTATACATACCCATTTTTGTTGACATCAGCAATGCAGTTTGCCTGTCTGACCTACATTTGCCATTTGCTTAAATGTATTTTGGTTTGGCTTCATCAGCACCCTGTGTGGTATACCCATGCTTTTGCAATGTGTAATCTTACCTTGTTGTCCTGCTTTATCGTTGTCTTGTTTGATGCGGGTCCAGGTTGCAAACCTCCCTTCCACATTCATAGTTACATACTATGTTTTGCAGTCATGTTTGCCTTTGTTGCAATTTACTTTGTTTACAAGGTCATCTATTATACAGATGCATAATATCTGCACACAATTCACTGGTTATTGCTGGCAGTACATCCCTGCTCTCATTATACTTGTATGCTAACTGGTGTACATTGTTGAGATTCATGTGTACAACCTATTTGTTTTAAGCTATAGTAGTAGATTTGTGAACATATTCTTACATGTCATTGGTGTGTGTACATGTATTGACATTGCTTTCATGTATTTTCCATTTAGGCCACTGACATACATATACACCTACACCTGTGGGTTCCCTTTGACATGACATATGTGTGTCACATATATGAATTCCATTACATATTTGTTGAGTTGTATACACCTAGTTGTGTATGCAGTTTTCTGCTTTGTTGTAGTACTGGTGTTTGGTACTGTGCTTGGTTATTTGCCTTTTAAATGCATGGTTGTGGCTTCTATTCTGTCCTCTGATGGATTTTTCTAGCATTTCTAGATCTGCATTTGCTCATCTATGATGTTATTCAGCTTACACTTGCCCTGTTAACAGACTACCTGGATATATGTTTATTCATTCAATGTGTACTGTGATCCTTAGTTTTTACCCTACAAAACATATCTACCATTGGTCATACACATCCAGGTATGACTGCCATGCAGTTTGCAACATATTATAAGGTACATATGTAAATATGTTTTTTCTGCATTTTAGCATGGCTGTTATGCATTCCCATCCTGTTTGACAACTTTCCATTGCTTATGTTGTGCATTGTGCTATCTGTGTAACTTATCTGTTCATACTGTTGTTTTCCAACCTTTGTCTTTCATGTATTGTGATATTTGTTCTATGGGTATCCCCCTCCTATTTCCCTATCTTTACCTTTCCGTCTGTTCTTAAAAAATAAAAAATGGGGCCTATTCCCACTGAAAAAAAACATTACTCATGCCCTTCTGACTTCCTGTCAGATTTTCATATTCCAACATACCTCTTGTGTGTCCCTCTTTTTCACTTGTACACCACATCTGTTTTTCTATCTCCCAATTTCCTTGAGTATATGCATTACCTGTGGTCCCTACACATGCCTCTCACCCATTGTTAGCTAATATTAGCTGTGATGATGTGGCCATGATTGCCCTTTTCTTTTATTAATGTTTTTATTAGAAAATGTATGAATTCAATCAGAATCTGTAAGTGATAGCTAGCATATTTTAATAATAGCAGCCTTACAGTGACATTTTGTAGTTGTCTGTAACCCTACTGGCAAGATTCTGTTATAGATCTTGATTTATGACTGTCAGACTGCTTAGATTGTGAGATTCTTTCCATAACTTTGTTAATGTACATCACACTTTGACAGTAATTTTTCCTTACTTACGGATTACCTGCTGGTGATATATAATACTCTGTTGCTACTAAGATACTCCATTATGCACTAAGATATTTAGAGATCACTGTGGCATATTTACATATTAAATCGTTATCTGCAACTTTTCTTTTATTCAAATAATTTTATTCAGAAAATCTTTTTTTAAACAATAAATAGTAAATATAACAGATCAAATAAGAGTGAATTGAATGAACAATTTACATAATATACAGTGGCCTCAAGTCTGACAAAGTCAAAAGGAATACAATCATAGATACACAGACAAATAATAAAGATTATTGTACAAGCATTAACAAATTATAACTTGCATTCTTGCTTCCTCTTTTCTTATGAAGATAAAATTGTGTCTGTTTTAAGTGTCTCTGTTAGGGAGAGAACTTTCTCCCAAGGATTATTAGTCCATTTGTTTGGAAAGATCCTCATTTCCTTGACTTTAATTTCCAACAGTGCTACTTCTTTCAATAGAGTAAGAAAATCATCAATTGTTGGGATGATAGAGGAGTTCCATTTCCTAGTGATGCATTTTTTGAGACAGCCATTATAGTCCAAAGAAGATAAAAGTTCTTTCTTTTTCATAGTAGTGGTTTCAATTGTATTCAGAAGAATTAATGAGTTTGACAAAAAGAAAGAATCAGTAAAAATGGCTTGCAGAAATTCACCAATAGCCTCCCAAAATTTTTAATATGAATACAGTCATATATAATATGTGACCAATCAGCATTACATTTTAGATTGCATCTCCAGCATATTGCATCATTAGTATTTTTAAATCTAGCTATTTTATTAGGGGTGTAAAAGGCTCTATGCAAGAATTTCCATGCAAAGATTCTCCAACTTTGCATATTTGAAGTTAACTTAATAGAGTATAGTATGTTTATTTTTGACTCCTTAGATAACAACAATGAACAATCTTTATTGATAAAATTCCAGAATTTCTGGTTAGATTTTGTTTTGTAACTAATAATAATTTTATATAACTTTGAAGTTAAATTTGTCCAATTAAAGTCTCTGTATAATACTTCATATAGATAAAATATAACTTTAGGTATGGAGTTAAATGAAGAATTTTCTATTGTTCTACACATATATTGCACATATGGTATCACTACTTGATATACTGAATGTATTAATTATCTGATTGACATTCATGATGGTCAGATTTTCTATACTTTGATACCAACATGAGAAATTATTTCCTTTCCATGAGTTAAGAGTATTTATGGAAATGTTATTAACAGAGTTTTTTGTAATATTAAAAGGAGTTAATTGAAACCATAATTTCAATATTATTGTTTTTGAAGTTCTGGAAAGTGTTATAAATGTAATTTATATAATTTAGATTAGTAGGTTTGGTGAAATTGTATTGTAAGTTGATACACATGATGTTCCAGAGTACACTGTTCTGTCCAAGCAGTTGTATATGTTTTGCTAATTTATTTTCTTCCTGAAAAATAGCAGTATGTAACATTTTCCAAGCGGAAGAACTTTTTGGATCTATCCAATTTATAACTGTTTTAAGAATAGATGCATTAATGTAAGATTCTAAAGCAGGACATTTTATGCCTCCCATTTCCCAGGGTCTAATATGGTTTAGGAAAGCAATCCTATTTTTATTGGTATAGCAAAGGAATCTTAAAAAGATTCTATTTAATTATTTTAAAACTTTTTTACTAGGTATAATAGGTATTGTTAAAGCAATGTAGTTTACCTTTGGGAGAAGTACCATCTTTATTAACTGCAATCTGTCTTCAAATGTTAGAAACAATTTATTCCATTTCACTAGTAATGATTTAAGTGTAGCCAGAATATTATTATGATTTGTAGATAGAGTTAATTCTAACGTTTCACATAAAACAATTAGTAATCTAGAGAAGAAACCTATTTCACAACAATTGGATTTATGTTAGAAACTGAATTACTTTTATTATTTAATAACATGTGTTTCGATTTGGAAGCATTAATCTTTAAACCTGAGATGTGATAAAATATTTCAGCTAATAAATTTAGTTCACATAGTGACTCTTCTGAATTTAATAAAGTGAGTAGAATATCATCAGCAAAGAGCATTGTTTTGGAATGAATTTGATTATTAATTTCAATACCTTTAATTTTAAAGTTAAGATGAATAGTGGAAGAAAAAAGTTCAATTGCTAATGCAAACAACACTGGTGACATAGGGCATCCTTGTTTGTTACCCATAGTAATTTTAATCGCATCTGATGTGAAAGGGCCTAATTTTACATAAGCTAGATTATCCTTATAAATGTTTTTTTATTAAATTAATGAATCTTGAGGGGAAATTATAAATTTGTAGTATTTTGAAAAGATAATCCTAATTTAGTGAGTCAAATGCCTATTCAATGTCTAATGTTACTATTAAAGCTTCAGCTTTGTCTCTGTTTAAGAGATCTATAATGGTTAAAATTCATTGTATGCTGTATTGAGTGTGTCTATTGTGAATAAACCCCATTTGATCCTCATTAATGACTTGAGTTAGAGATGTTTTAATCCTGTTAACCAGAATAGACATAAACATTTTATAATCATTATTTAGAAGTGAAATAGGCATGTATGAGCTACACTAGTTGGGATTTTTATTTTCTTTTAAATAGGTGTAATCAATGTGCATCTCCATGAAGATGGAATAATGCCTTATAGATAAATTTCATGCAATGCCCTCTGAAGTACTGTTATGACTGATGATGAAAATAATTTATAAATTTTATAACGATTCCGTCTATGCCTGGAGTTTTATTATTTTTGCCTTCCTTAATTTTCTCTTTAATGTCTTTAAATGTTATTTGTTTCTGAATATTTATGTTTAAACTTTCTGGTATTTTATTTAGATTTGTATAATCCAGTCCTATATCTATATTGTTATGTGGAGAATCATTAATATTATAATGCTTTGTAAAATGGAATTTGAAAGCTTCTAATATATCACCTATATCTGATATATTTTTTTTGTTTTCCCCTTCATGAATTATATTTGTAATATTGTATGTATTGGAATGCCTTTTTAATCTCATTGCTAGGCTATGCATATATTATATATATATATTGGTGAAACAGCGTATGAATTTAATTTTAATTTTTCCAATGCCAGATTGGTTTTATGCATTATAATGTCATTGTATTTTTTATTTAATTCTCCAATTTCTTTTTTTTTTTTTTGACCAGGTTCTCCACATCCTTAAGGTTAATTTCTATAATGCATTTTTGAATATTAACTAATTCAGACTCCCATTCTTTTACTTTATTGTTACACCAGGAAATGATTTTACTGTAAAGATATGCTTTTAGTGAATCCCATAAAATAACTACATTTACATCACCAGTATTATTCACATCTAAATAATATTTTATTTCCAAATCTAACCAAGTATTACACTCATTTAATTTAGTAAAATATGCAGGAATTATTTTAGCAAGTGTTAGTTTCTTAAAGTTCATTTGAATTCTAAGAATGAGTGAATTGTGATCAGATATGGGGCAGGGAATTATGGAAGAATGTGATATTTTCATTTTTAAATCTTGGGATACATATAATTTATCAGTTTTGTTTGGGTATTGAATCTATAATCACTATGAGAAAATTATAATGAATTTTCATTTTTAAAACTAAAGGAATCTAATAACTGCATGTTGTCAAACCATTTCTTAAGAGTTTTTCCTGTAGATGTTAAATGAAATGGCTGTCTACTTGTAGTCTCCTGACTATCTAAGATACAATTAAAATCCCCTCCTACAATTAGACTAACTTTCGAAGTCTTAGTAATAAGTTCTATGTGCTTCTTAATTGTTCCTACTCCTATACATGGAAACCAATAAAGATTCACCAATGTCCAAATTCTATTACTATATCTTATTATTACTATTGATAAAAGTCCATCTTTGTCTTCATAATTATATATTACTTGAGGATTGGTAACACTTTTCCTCCACAATGTTAATACTCCTCTGTTTTTTTTTTTTGTTTTACTGTATAAAGAGCTAGAGAGCTTTAAGAAATCATTTGGATTCCAAATGAAATTATCATTAGCTTTAAAGTAAGTTTCTTGTAGAAATATTGATTGTGCTTTGTTTACTTTTAGATATTTAAGTAGGCTAGATCTTTTCCTTGGAATATTTAAACCATTCACATTTAGTGAGAGAAGTTCTATACTCATCCAGTTAATTTATTTATTGAAGAGTTCTGATAGGAAACAATAACAAGTTATTTTGATACTTATTTGCTGCATATATTCCATACATATATTAATAATGTAGTAAACCTTCTTATTTCCTTTTGATTTGTGTAATATATATACTAGAAGAGGCCAAAAGGTAAGACTAGCAAGAGTACAATAGTTAATTTTATACACATGTATCAACAAATATTTAAAATTATCTTTTAACAAACATGGAATGAATGCCATTCCTAATCTGAAAGAACTAAAATGTTCAGTCAGATTAACCCTCATTACTAACAATAAATCAAATAACAATGAGAAGTTACAGGCTCCATTATATGTTATTTTGGAGATAATAAATAATCAACTCCATCATATACTTCTAGTTTGATCCATGCACGTAAGTATGCATTTATTATAAAATTAACTTCAATAACTTGAACAAATTTACTTTATGCATAGTGAATCAAATATGTATATCAATCAAAATCAAATATTCATAAAATGTAAGTAAATATTTCAAGAAATATTTACTACACCAGTTACCTTTCAACTTTCATGAGTTTCTGTAAAGTGACCCATTCATTTAGTAATTATCTTATATAATATACTATGACCAACATTGTAAGACTTAACTACAATAGTATCAACAATTAATCTAGTGAGCCATAGTAGATCCACAAACCACCTTTTCTCTGATGCATTGGTTGAAGAATTCAAATTGTATCGTTCTAGACATGTAGTGCTTCAATACATATATAAATACTGCTCCAAACAGTACTATACATAGAAATTTAATGTAATAGAGCTCAATAACATATTTGTACATTACTCTAAACTTCAGTAAAGAGTTCCTTTGCTACTCTTAATGTAGAGCATTAAAATAGATTAGATCATAAATGATTGTTCACAGTTATACCGCATTATTAAAACACTCAATACCATTTTAGGCATTATAAATTTAATTGAACAGCTACCATAAATGCTAAATAAATTATATCAAATCTTAAAAATATAATTAAGATAATCAATCTGTCAGGTTTTTGAAATAATAACTTCACAACCCCGAACCTTTTCAGCAGTAAATTCCTTTTGAATGCAATTAATGATTAGAATGATTACCTAGATGAATGAGCATGCACAAATTGCTCTTTGTTTGTATTCTGTCACTACTATATCAAGTGAGAAGTAATGTTACAGATATGAAGTTTCTGATAATATATACCTTTGTAATGATCAAGTATCACACTTTCTTTTCCTCTTCTAATTGTGAAGTCAATTCCCAATTTTAAACTATCTTCTCTCAAAACACCACAAAATATGCAACATACAGGTGTCTTAGAGTCTTGTTATTATTTATTAATTCAATAAAGAATGCAAGTTCATGAGTAATTTTGAAAAACCAAAGGTAATAAAATGAGTCAACTGAAGAATGCTTCAACTACCCTCTCTATGTTTTAATGATTCCATATGTATATATCTTGTCTTTATATTAGATTTACCTCCTTTTTTATTAAATTTTGAGCAATGTTTAACAATCAATTTTCCCTTCTTTTTTCATATGTGTCAGTACAGACCTGTACACAATCCTTCATGTTAACAGATTTCAAGAGTGGGATTAGAATGAATTTGTACAAGTCTCAATTTATTACTGTAAGTGCATGTCAACTAAAACATTGCATGTATTGTCACCTGTTTAAAGTTCTACTAATCCAGGAATGTCAGGCCTCATCAGCATATATTCAGTGAACTTGCAGAATATGTTCTATTAGTGTACTTTTCCCATTATTACAGTTGCAAGACCAGAACTCATTTCCTTATGTCCCATACTATAATGCTAAGATGAAACTTTAAATAATGAACCATCCAACTTGCATCTATTGAATATAAACATTATGCAACTTACATATTCCTGCAGCTCACCTGTAAGTAGTTTATCTGCTATTTTTCACTAGACAAACACACCACATTTTGTCCATCTTTAAAATAATTGTAAATGTGGTTCAGAATCAGTATAAACTGATATTAGTAGTAATTTCTACCATCATTGTTCTTAGCCTTCTTTACTTGGATGAGCCCTGTCCACAGATATACCATTATAGGTATAATCATTATGGGTGTACCTAAAATTATTCTTATGACATCAGTGCACTATATAAATAAATAAATTTCAGGGACAATCTTTGCATAAAAAATAAAAATAGATTCCTGACTGCATGTAGGATAATTCTCTCATGAATTTATTAAGAACAAACACCATATATAAGCGCTTTCATCTCACAATGAGACTTCATCAGATACAACTATAACAGTGCTACACCTACTATATATAATGTCTTAATGACCTTAATTAATTATACAATTAAACCATTTTAAAAAACCTTTTTAAAGCAACCTTTTTAAAGCAGTAGTGTCACCTAACTTTTTTTAAAATACACATAATATCATTTTATGCCATAAACTTTATGTACAATGCAATACAATGCAAAAAAATATATATTTCAATTGTGTATCAAACATATGTTTAAAAATGTGTTGAATAAACATAGATAGATAAGATTTCTCCCTTTAAAGATATTAAAAATAGATGTATAATAAATGGTTGATAGATTTATGAAAGATCTGTGATAGGATAGAACAAAATATTGTTAAGGATGAAGGAAGTATGCAAGACATATTATAACAAATATGTTAAACTTTTGCTGCCTTTTCAACAAATGTAGGCTTAATACTAATGTACTCATTAAGACCTGGGGGGTAATTGGCCTTAAGTCTCAGTTGCCATCTTAGTTCCCTATTTAATAATAAATTCTTTAAATCACCCCCCTGTTGTTATTTTTAACCAAATCAATAATACCAAATTTAAAACTACTAAAAGATGGACAGGAAATTGAATGTTTGTATAGGGCACTAGTATCTTTCTTAATTCTAATGTCATAAAAATGTTCATATATTCTATCTTTTAGTGCCCTTTTGGTTTTCCCTATATAAAATGATATAGATGAATGAGCATGCACAAATTGCTCTGTTTGTATTCTGACACTATTATATCAAGTGAGAAGTAATGTTACAGATATGGATTTTCCGATAATATATAGCTTTGTAAAGATCAAGTATCAGATAAGACTTCACACTTTCTCTTCCTCTTCTAATTGTGAAGTCAATATCACACTATTCCTCCATTTAAAAATGGATCTCTCATGCTTGTTGTTTGTGAATGTCACATTTGTTGGCCAGCTATTGTTGTTTTTGAAAAGAAAGCATGAGCCCACATCACAATATACAATTGCTATACATTAGTATTGCTTTTGAGTTAATTGTCCCTAGAGTGTTTGTAGTGGGAACGTGTGTGGTCAATGGGGCATGCGTAATTCAATTTGCGTGCTCTAGGGCCACTTGTGAGTTAATATGTTCTGCAAAGCTGGGTGTCTCACTGCTGTATCCATTTAAGAAGCTATATTTGCTGCTGTTTTTACTGTGTTATATGCTCTCTAAAGTGCTTCTTATGTAGAAAAACAACTATGACTATGACTAAATATCGTTTGATGTCTGCACATGTGTTTTTGCTATTCTGCTGATATACTGCTTAAAGTTTTTTCTATGCTCGCCATCGGTGAGAAATACTCAGCTTTCCAGATGGGCAAGTCAGTCATACAAACACACACACACTACCTCATATGTGTTATTCCCAAGTGTAATAAAAAAATCTATTCAACTGTATAACTAGACTAGAATGGGAAAATGTATTTATTAGACCATACATGGTTGGGGCACAATGAAGAGAGCCCTGCACCTAGCTATTATCATACACCAGTACCGAGACTTAGTTGTCAAATACGAGAGAGCTGGCAAGAAACCAAATATGTTCTAACGGATGACAGATTGTTTTTCACAGCATTCTTGCAATGCTCCTTAATGTCAACAACAAAGAAAAGAACTGGTTTGTACAGACATCACTGGGTATTTTGGGAATAGTTTTTGCTCATAACTAGAGGATTTTATATTCTTCATCTGTGGGGAACAGGAATATAATAACTGCAGTGCTGTTATGCTAGATCATTCTTGCATTTCTCTCTTGTGATTCCAGCAAACTCCCTATGAACCAAATCAATCCCAGCTTTGGATTTTCCGTGTCTGTTATACTTTAGTATGTGAACATACGTGATTTTTTCTAGTGAATACATAAATATTATTTTTTTTATTATTTTGAGACAAATGTGAGAAAATCTTTACAAAAAGTCAGATGGCGTGACTTACATGCAAGTCAAAAACTTATGCAAGTCGTCATTGGCCACAAGAAACATACACTTCATATAAGCATCAACAACAATGTTCCATGTCAACGCCAACCCAAGCAAAGACAAAACAGGCTACTTTTAATATTCCTCCACTTTATCCTATGGTGTTCGATAAGAAGACAAAATGAGATTCCAACCAGTGTAACACTTAACAATTCAAGGCTATTTAACTCCTCAAAACAAAAAAAAACAGAGGAGAAACATCCAAATAAACATTTAAATGTATCGAAAATATATTCTATGTGATTGAACTAACTAGAAGGGTAAAGTGATATTCATTTAATGTGTAGGGTTTATAGTTAGAAGTTAAATGTCAAAAGGGCTCTCTACATTCACGACAGTTCGCAAAAGCATTGACAGGCTCCCGCAAAGGGAACTGAAGAGTTCCCTGCAAGTCTTGTGCATTTAAAAAGCTTCACTTCTTCGTTTTAAAAATAAACATTCAACTGAAATCATGAACTTGTTAGCTATAATAATCTCCAGTGAATATGCAAAGTCTTTGTATAACTTAATCATAAAACCATTTCAATGACTGAGATTAGTCATAAAATACAACTAAACCCCGCCCATTAACTAGCGACTAATATTAAGAAAATTAAATTAACTAAAGCATAGCTCTTATTGTACTAGAAAGTACAATGTATATTTAGCATTTCTTACTCAGCATATCATTTCTTTTCCCCCATAAAATACTGTCATGAACAAAAGTAAACTAATAGAGTCAATTAAATTATTGATGTTAATATGTCACTTATGAACTAAACTTTAACTCTAAAGTATGCAATAGGTGTATTACAAGTTTATAACATAGACTTTACAACATGTTTAAAGAAAGAAAAACAATATTAAATTGTTACCTCTAGCATATATTTTTAGTTTTAGTTGATACTTTGAGAGAAGTAGTGGAAGAGATACTTTTTGAGTCAGTTCTTTGCTTCTTTTTTTTTACATCAATCCAATTATTTTTTTCCAGAGATCTTTTCAGTGATGTAGTTAAAGCCCAGTCCATTTCCTCAGGAACTGTAACTATATTACTGTTTTTGAAAAAGGTTACTGCTTCCTCAGTGTCATTAAAAGTTTTTATTTCATTTGAAGTAAAAATCCTTATTTTTGCAGGGTATGTCAGTTGTGCCTTTATTTTATTTTAAGTAATTTTACAAATGGCCAGGTATTCTTTCTCATTTCCAAAACTCTAGAGGAAAAGTCATTGTCAAATCTAATTATATTTTGCTTGTATTTCGGTGGGGATCTTCTCCAAGCACATTTAAGGACAAATTCTTTATCAAGATAAGAGAGAAATTTAACCACTGCTGACCTGGGAGTGGATGAAGGTGATGAAGGAATGGGTTTCCCAATGGCTCTATGAGCTCTTTCTATACCATAAGATAATCTTTCTTTTAGATCTAGAATTTTGGTTAATCATGAATTAAAAAAGGAAATAATATCAGCTCCTTCAGATTTTTCTGGTAAACCAAAAATTCTCACATTAGTCCTCCTTTCTCTATTTTCCATGTCATCCAACTTGTTGATAAGCCATTTATTTTGCTGCTGAAGAACATCTCCCTGGATTTCTTCCTCTTTGAGCCTTCCATGTATATCAGATAAAGACATTTCAATGCTTAATATTTTAGTTTGATGCTGTTGAAGTAACTCTTTAAAAGATGCAGTTTGTTTACAACAGCTTTCTCTCAAGTTTTCTAAGTTGTTATTGAAGCTGTCCATTTTAATAGATAGTTCTTGTACAGTTGAAGACATCAACTGAATTTCTTTCTTCAGAGTAAATTCTGCATGTGAGTTCTCTGAGCCACTCATCTTTAGAGCGTAGTTTTTAACTCCAGATATTTCTGACAGGAAATTTTTGAAGACTATATTCCAAACTTGATATAATGATAGCATAAATGTTAAAGAACAGTAATTAACTGTTTTTTTCTGTAAAAAAAAAAAAAAACAACCATTTCCTGTTATTTGAAGTATTTTTGAGGAGCTCTAAAAAGTACTGCCTTCAGAGTGCCATCTAGGCTTCGCCCCCTATCTGCAACTTTTCTGTTGATATCGGTGTAACAAGCTAGATTCTGTCAGTGTTATGGAATCTGGCCCTTTTACACAAGGCAATATTGCAGGCAGCAAACATGCATAAATATGGTCATCAAGACCTCACAAACAACACTGACTGACTCGGTTTAAGGTTTTTATAATATACATCTCAGTTCATCATTTCAGTTTCCATAGAAAGCAGTAACTAAACAGGTTTTCACATTCAGGCCCCTACATGCAGTTGAGCAGTTTCTCTGAAACAAAGCCAAGTTACACCAGTCCTTCCCCCACACAGAAAACAGCAGAAAATAATAAAAAAACAGTATGTCTCCTATATCAATTAACTGGTACCATTTGGAGCTGATGCTTCAAATTCAGCCTTACTTCTACCATGTATCTCTCTCCACTTGAAGTAACTTTTTCCAAGGAAAGCCCAGTACCTCTACTAATGAGAGCTCTCCTAATGAAACATACACTTTACCAGCCCTAGATGAAAGTGTGAACCATGGATAGGCCTGCCCCTTTGCCTTCTCCATATGTTTACCATTGTGCATAGCTGTATGCAACAGCATGCACACAATGCACTCACTGTCAAAGTTGTTCCCTATTAGAATGTAACCAGAGACGTCCTTAACACCGCCACCTGCTTGTGTCCATGCTGCCCTTCCCAATCCAGATAAACTCTAGCTAAGGGTGCTTGGAAATCTTTCCATCACAAGGCCCTACCTGTAGTAGACTGCCCAGGCAAGTATTCCTCCTTTTTGATCATTGCTTGCTTAACTATGGTTATGTCTGAGGTTATGCTCCTCTCAGCAATGACCTCTTTACCTTCCACCAAGATAAAATAAGATATAGACTTTTGTAGTAGTTTGCTGCAACTGCTGTCTTCAGACATCACACCACTATTGTAGTGCTCACCCTGCTTGCTTATTCCTTAGATCTTTGCTCTGCACCCTAAGTGGATAGTGAGTGTATAGATGACACTTTTGTTCCATTTGAAACAATTCATGCTATAATGCGGGTTGTTGTTGTGTCTCTCGGCTTTTCCAGGTTAGGGATCGCCACAGCGGAACTCCGGTCTGCTAATGATTGGCAGTAGATTTTTACGTGCCGAGTTGCCAGCTCTGATGCACAACCTTCAACGAAGGTACACCCATTCACGCATGTCTCCACACAGAAGATGCTCTAGCTGAGAATTGAACAGGACAAAGTCTTACTGTGAGGTGACAATGCTACCGCAGCACCACCACTCATGCTATAATGCGGGTGTGTACCAGAAACTACTGCCATGGATATGGACTTCCAAAATCCACACCCAGACAAAACTGCACAGAGACCACTTTCTGTATTGAGTCTTTAGCCTTGCACACCAGGATCATTTCTAACCACTCTCTGTCTGTGAACCACAGTGTATTCCAGTGCCTCTTATCTAGGGACATTTTCTTTCAAACAAATTATTTTCATAATTTAACCCCCCACCCCTACCCCTCACACACACATGCACACAAACACTCCAATACATATGATTCCCATGTAAGGCTAATTGAAATCTTCTGTTCTCCACAACTTTCTTCCTGGCACTGTAGTACTGCCACCACCCTAGATATGGTTGACACTTTTAGTAGTAGTAGTAGTAGCAATAATAATAATAATAGTATTAATAATAATAATAATATGTCAGTGATAGTACACTCAAGAGAACAGGCTAATTAGTTGCAAATACTGCAGATTGACAACCTGCAGAGCTAAATAATAGCATCTTCTCAGATAATAAACAAACAATGTCTAAATAAATAATAAATACCAGCCACAAGATCCTAAAAATTAACAAATAATACTAAAATAACAGTCTTGATGCTGATTCAGACTAATATTAAGAGGTTAATGTAATAACTAAAGACTATAAAAATAGCAATGTAAGAGACAGCACTAAATGCAACACCAGCTTAAATCCCAGATCTTTATTGAATACAAACGTACCTCTCATCTTGTCTTGACAAAGGACTTCATTACAGTTAGTTTACATGAAATTGCATCACACTTAAAAAAAATCAGCCAATCACATCAGTCACCAACTGAATAATTAATCTGTTCATAATATCAATATAAAAAGTTCTAGAAACACTTAAAGAATACAAGAATACATTTAATACACAATTTATGAATTATATAGTTATTCGCTAAAAAATAATTTTATAACAATAATAATCTATTACTTAAATAATAAATCAAAAGTTTTTAGCCATATCTTTTAAAATACTAACCCTGTAAGCTAACTCCAATGAAGTCACAGATGAAACACAAATGTACATTTTACACTTCAGATACATAGATGTAAGGTAGTATTTTTCAATATTCGTTTATGTAATGTGAGTCATTTTTTATACCTGAGTAACATAGTATGATTAATTGAGAAAATAATTACTGATACTTATATTAACCTACCATGAGGTTCTGTAACTTTAGAGCTTACTATGTTAAGCAAGGGTGTCCAGTGAATTTTGCATGCCAACAAATAACTTTTGATAATTGTCCATTACATTAATTGAATTGATCATTCAGATTTTGCTATAAAGCAGTTCACTGATATAATCCACACACCATTTTTCACAAGTATATTTTGGCAATGAAAGAAAGGCTATGGTCAGTACACCATGAATGAATATTACCTAGTAATTTCTACAGAGAGAGGCAGAATCTTGGGATGATACTAGAATGCCACTTAAGCACTAACTATTTTGCTACTAAGAGTTGTTTGCCCAAAAGGTCTTCAAAAAGGAAAATTTCAAAGAACAAGGGGTCAAGCACTGAATCCTGTGAGATACCCACAGGTCCCTACAGCTAGTTCAGCTGTCTGGCTCCTACCCTCAGCTATTGTGTTCTTCTCTTTGACAGTAACTGACTCTCTGTATGACATTATCATGTACTTTGATTCGTATTAGTTTATCTATGAAATCTTATGTGACCAGACTGAGGCTGCAATGGGTTGGTACCCTGTTCAAGATTCGTTTTAATGCCGTCCATCTACTGAATGCCAAGTTAGGTCTGGTTTCCCTAAGACCCAGTATTAAGTGGGTTATTGATGAATTAATGAGTGAATTAATGTTATAGTGTCTCATGATTTTAAGACTGAGACCATAAACATGCCATTGATATAACATTAAGTTAAACAGACCTCACTGAATTTACTGGAGAAATGGTTTAAATTTGTCCTGTTTGAAAAAAGTGAAACACAGTATAGACAAAGTCTGACTGTACATGTGGGACTTCACTGAAGCCTTGCACACATTCAAGCACTGTGGTTCAGCTTGGCTTTATTACTTCCTTAAGGACAAACCATACAGCTAATAGTAGACTAGTCTACAGCTCTGAGCATGGTCCTAGTTAACTGTCATTAAATGCAATAGTATAAAACTTTATTGCAATCTATTAGGCCCTCTGAGGCTGAACATTGATTGGTATGTGTTCAGAATTATGTACATTGTTTGGAATGGTTTTTTATCCCATTATTTCATAGACAACAATCAAAGGATTACAAACACACAAAAAAGTATGAAATTAACTGTGTTTAACTTATTCTTTACCACTACTGAAATTTTAAGTAAATTTGAGTGCAGCCTACATATCATAGATCAAACTGTTATTGCTGCCAGTACATGTATCCAGCTGTATTGTCACTCACTATTTAATTCATATTTTCCTTTTAGTTTGTCTTATGTGGCTGAGAGACTGCTGGTTCATTTTCTTATTCCTTGTTCCGTTTGTAACCCTTTTCTCCTTTAGAGTAAGTACTGTGCTTTTTAGAGTTCGGCAAACCTTTTTATTACTTTATTTGCTTTTGGCAATATCTTGCAAAGGGATGTTTTCTATGCAGTACATGGTACATGTTTGCGTCATCATACAGTGTGTGTCCTTCCAGAGGTATGGGTTTCTTTTTTGTGACTACCCAGAGACTTCTTTGACAGCTGCATTATTTCCCATTCCATGGGAAGTGTTGCTACCTCTGCAGTGGTCAGTTGAAGGAAAAGTATCAGATTTTTTGTCTCATGGCAGTAATTACTTTTATATATTGTGACAGCTGCAATTCACATAGCCCTTGCTGTTGTTTGCTTTGTGGAGAATGTGTCATGTAATTATAGTGCCAATCTAGTTTTATCTCCTTCTGTGTGCTGTAAAGTTCTTTGTCTTTCATTGTGCTAAGAGAACTTTTTTCCCATTTGCCCTTATCTCTACTTTCTTGGATGCTACTTGCAGCTGTCAGATAAACTACATCTATTTCTTTAGCAAGACCAACAAAATTATTTGAACTAGCTGTGATTTTTTTAACACAGTATCCCCTGAAACAATTAGTTTATGCATGTATATATAGCCAAACACTATTTTACTGTTATTAATCTCACTAAACTAGCCACCTCACCAACTTAATAAGTTTAATCGCACTTTCCCTGTTCTACCTATGCACACTCCAAAAAGTCTAAATATATCATTACTACTGTGAGTAAACATTAAGCACAATAGTCTTCTAGCCTATATCTATCAATGCATGTTCACACTATCACATTTTCATATAGACATTGTACTACTCCACCAATTACTCATTTTTCTTTTATCCTGTCTTTAACTGTGTTAAGAGATTTGTGGATGCCCTATATTACAGCAGTTTTTGTCTTCTGTATAAAAGTTTTATAATGTACTGTTTGATTCCCCCTCCAGCTCCCTATGAAAATGCCTTGTCCTACAGGTCAACCCAGTTAACAAAACAAAACCTCCTCAAATAATAAATAAATAAATAAAACAAAACAAAACAACTGCAGAAATGTTAAACAAATACATAATATATATACATGTTCTACTTCACAATGTGGGAGTGAGACTTTCTATGCTCAGCTGACTATACCTTGCAAGCATTTATTGATTAGTCCTCAAAGATCTATGTTTTAGTCTGAATTAGTAGTTTTCTGTAATCATGTCTGAGTTTAAAGCTTGTGCTGCAATGAACTTTTGCTTTGCGCTGCATATATTTGAGTTTAAATCTGGTGCTGTGTGAACTTTTGTTTTGCTGTGTATCTTCTTCCAGCTTTTCTCAGTTAGGGGTCACCACAGTGGATCACCTTGTCTGCTCATGATTGGTAGTGGAGCTTTATGGTGTCAAGTTGCCAGCCCAGTGCCCAACCTTCCACAGAAGGTACACACACACTCACACCTAGGTCCAATTTAGAGTGTCCACTCCACCTACAGCATGTCTTTGAGAGGAAACTGGAGCACCCGGAGGAAACCCACGCGACCACAGGGAGGACATGCAGACTCCGCACAGAAGGCACCCCAGCCGAGGATTGAACCGGAGAACCTCTTGCTGTGAGGCAGCAATGCTAACCACTGCACTACCATGGCCGCCCTTTGTTTTGCTGTGTATATCTTTCTAAAATATAGCATGCTAAGTCCCTAGTGGATGATTCATAAATAACAATTGTGGCATTATGTACCAAAGTTACTGATGTAAATTCGAAAGTAGTAGTTTGTCTATTATCAAACCTAATACTCTCATTATTTCGAAGCATGATTTAATTTAAATTATTTCTTAACAGAGTTAATGAACTGGTTCTCTTCCACTCAGGCCACAAGGGCAGGGATGGGGACTTCTATGAATAATGGCTTCTCATTTAATTGATATACATTTATATGAAGCCAAAGCATCTAAAACCTTAGATAGTCACTACTCAAAGTAGTGACATCACCCAAGGTGACAAAACATAAAAATATTTTTATTTGCATGGGCAAGCACACCCTGTACCCAAAAAGAAATCAAGGAAAATTTAACATTTATCTTCTCATTTTTTCAGCAAGTGCAACTGCCATGCTGGCACTCTTTCAGTGACAACATTTTGAGTGCCAGTCAGCTGGACAGGTACAAAGCTCCCAGCAAGGGTAAATGTAATTTATAAAGGTCTCCTCTGAGTAGCTACCTAAGTAGCATTCTTTTGGAATGGAATGAAAACAGGAATACTTACATAAAACCCTATATAAACAAGAGGAGAAAATGCAAACTCCACGCAGACAGTGACCATATCAAGACTGAACCCAGACCACATAGAGCTAAGAAGCTGAAACCTTACAAACTGAACCATCATTTTGTCCTATCTAAATGACATTATATATTACTGCAAAATATATCATCTTGTTAACCCTCTTCTGTGTAGTTACAGTGCTTTAAATTGACATCTTTCAAGTATCAGTTCTATCTCTGAACTTTAATTTACTTAGTTAGTTAGTTAGTTAGTTAGTTAGTTAGTTAGTTAGTTAGTTAGTTAGTTAGTTAGTTAGTTAGTTAGTCACTTACTAGTTTTGGAACTTTTATTCCTGTAGCCAAGGCTGAAGTCATTTAGAGTACATATAAAACTATATAGAGTTATAGTACATAACCAGACCAGTAAATGGTTCATAAATATAATATTCAAATTTAGTACATATACCGATATATTACTTATATATAAAAACAGTGCATATTAAAATAAAAATATATCTGAAGGAAATTTGTTACTAATTAAGCATATAGAAATGTACTTTTTATATAAGGCCCATTTAAAGGAAATATTAGAAAAATGGTTTCTCATATACACTCATGAATTTCTTAATAGCAATCACTGACATAGTGTTGTTTGTGGCATTATGAGGTATAGCAATGTGTTGTGCTGAACATAAAAAGAAGATTCTTTAGATACATCATAACATAATCACAGTGACATAATAACACATATATCAGTGACAACTGTTAGATATGCAATGGTATAAGTGTAAAACTAAACCAATTAAATACACAAATATAATCTATCTGGCAAGTAATTACACATTCCAAAGTGAAAAAAATGAACAGTGGAGTATCACATTCAAGAGCTCATGCAATATAATGTAAAGAACAAATACTGCAGTTTCAAAGGGATTGTGAGTTATTGTTAATAGTAAGTCAGAAATACATGGAAAGTCATACTGGGATGAACTTGGAGACACAAAAGGATTAGTGCACACACTGAAGTGAGTTATTTGTAGAAAGGGTAGGGGGAGTAAAAGATGATAGATTCCTGAAAGGGAAGGCGTATAAAGTGGGAGAATGAAGTAAGTGAGCAAGAATAATAAGCTAGAAGCTATAAGATAATTGTGATGGGAGCTAGTTCAAACAAACAAGTTTTAGAGAGATAGTCTAACTGTCTATAACATTATTGTGAATCTGAGAACAACAGACAGGGTTAGAGGCAAGAGATGTGTTACAGGATGGAGCAAAAGTGGAAAGAATGACCATGCAGTTAAAACTGGTAGCAGACTAGAACATACTATATAGTCTGTCATGCTAATGCGTATAATTTATACTGTCAATGACAGCAGAACAGATTGATGAACAAACATAGATTGTTGTTTATTTAAGTCAGTTAACATGATACACATCCTAATAAAATAAACTCATGGAGGCAGGAGCTCTGCTGAACACACCTATTTTTACTTGTCATTTGAATACAAAGGTGCGCTCACATAATGTGCATACAGAATCCGCATTTACTTTAGACACATACATAAAACTTACTCCATTAATTACATTTATTATTTTCAAAGAAAGGTACACATTAACAAAAGATGCACATACATTTTTCTGCAGCTGAAGGTATTAGATTTGTTTGAAGTGAAAAAGGTACAGTCTTAAGAATTATTTTTAGGAGTCTGAAAGAGAAACTGTATTTAGTACAATGTTAAACAGCATTATGTTTCAGATCAGAGCTTGCTGATGATGTTTAAATTTGCAATATGCACTACCACCTCAAAACAAATAATTTTTCTGGTGTTTTCCAGAACACAGAAAATGCCAACTCTGTAAATGAAAAGTGCCTTTATGGCACTCAGGAGAGCTACCTTGTAAACTATCAGCACTTATGTAGTACTCAAAATAGTTACCATGCATGTTTCTAAACCACATGGCATAGATGTAGGGCATTTTATCAGAACCCTTTATAGAGGACTGCCGGTACACACTGGAAATACCTGAGTATTAGACTGTCACTAGATGTCTAATGTCTCCTGGCAAGACCTTTAGCTTGCTGTCCATCAAGAACCCTATTTTACTGTTCATCTTACTAGTTGGATTGGCCTATGTTAAATAGTTATCTTAGTTTCGGCTTGTGAATTTTTGTCCATCTTAGGTTATAGGTCATGACTAATATGCTTAACTGCTCATACTACTGATTATCCTTTACAAGGGATTGAACATCCGTCCTTATCTCATGGAATTAATCATCTCAGTCTACTGCATTAAGCTGCTGGTCATAAAAGTTCTGACCTCTGGTTATTGATTCCAGGCCACCTGCTTTGGCAGCATGCCTGATTTCATCTCAGTGCTTTCTCTGGATGTTTTTTTCCCATGTCTACTGACTATATTAAAGGTCAAGTTTTTCCAAATGTGTCATTTTCCTAGTCTCTTTCCAAAACATACTGACATATTCAATCCAGTACATCTAAAGGTATCATCTACATAGTCTGTTACCAAAATATAATGGGTTATATCACAACTTTGGAAGGGTTTACTGTGCATAGCTTGTAATTATTTTCCCTTGACATTCTCCTCCAGCCTCACTTATTTTATTGAAAGGACAAATCCAGCATGAAATGCCCAAAACATGCATTTTTGTTATATCTTGTTATTCTGTGCTGTATGTATACACAAAGGTTTAAGTATTTCAAGTGCTTATTATGTTATTTATTTATTTATATTTGATTATCAAGAAATGATGACTGGGTGGGTACCCATTTTCAGCAAAAAGGCTGGGGAAAAAGCCTCTAATGTATTACAAAAGATGTTAAGAACAGTTAAGTTTATAGTCTTTAGAAATAACACTATCTACAGTTTAAATAAATGACACCACGTGTTAAGAACAGTTAAGTTTGCAGTCTTTAGAAATAACACAATCTACAGTTTAAATAAATTACACCAAACTAGACATAATGTGAAAACATTTGTTAAGAACAGAAACAACTTATATGACAATGACTTAATATTTAGAGAAATGTTAGCAAGTTTGCAGACATTAAAGGTAATTAAAAATGTAATGGTAATTGTAAAGGTACAATACAAAAATTGTAATCAGAAGTGAGAGGAAAACATGGTTATGGTGTATTTAAATAGAGACTCATGGAAGAAAAACTGATTGAAATAAGAAAGTGAGTGAAGAAGGGGAATAAGGAGGTGTAAGATATGAATAGGTACTTTTTCATATTTAGGGATATAGTTTATCCTGGGGTTGAGCAAGCACAGAGGCAGATTTTGGTTAGAAAGTCTTTCAGAATGGTTTTAAAGGACTAGAGGGAGAGTATTGACCTGATGGATACAGGTAAGGAGTTCCAGGCCTTAGCAACCAAGTATGAGTATGGACTATGCCCAGCAGATTTGATAGGTTTGGGGACAGAAAGGAGTCTTTGGTCATTGGACAGTTATAACAGATTGGGAACATAGTTGTGTATAGCTGTATTTAGTGCTGGACAAGCAGATGAATGCTGGATAATTTTATAGGTTGTAAAAAGCTATGTATATGTTAGTTGATAGGTAGTTCTAACCAATTTAGGCTTGTTAGTGGTATACAGTGGTGGGTTCTAACAGGGTGTTTTGCTGCAAATGTAGCCACTTTATTATAATATTGTCCAAGTTCCATTTTTTGTGATGCCTGGAGGTTACTAAGGATGGGACTGCCATAAAGGTAAGGTTATTTCAAGCACAATAAGGGAAATTGGCTAGGTTTAAAATGGTCTGCAAAGGCAGTTAGCCGAGGACTTACCTATGAACTTATGAACCTATAAAGCAATGAGAGGAGAAGGTAGGTAGTGGCAAGTGTTGTTCTAGTTGCATTGGTGAGAATGTTTTTGGCTGTGTAAAGCATCCATACTTTTGGTGATTTTTGTATACAGTTTTGTATATGCAGGCCAAATTTAAGATTATCATGATGGAGGGAAAAGCTGAAGAGCAACACAGAGTGTCATAAAACATGAAAAAAGTAATGTGGATTGTGTGGGGTGACCAGGCTGGGAAGGGATGGTGAGGCAGCACTAAGAGAATGTAGAAGAGGACTTGTGGATAGTGAATCTGTGCAATGGACGTCTTTGTCCATGGCTCCATTTCTCCTAAGGCTTGCCTTGAAAGAGAGGTTCACAGAGGCAGATGAGCGTTTCATCTACCTCTGGTGGAAAGCATGAAGCAAACAGGGATAGTATAAACCCAGATCCATGGTGTGCAAGAACAAAGTCCTGCTTTCAGTTTAGATTGACTAGTGACCTTGTCAATAGAGCAGTAGTCAACGGACAGTGGGAGTGAAAAACTGATGCAGGCTAACCCATCCTACAGGAAAAGAGGCATCCCAACTACCTACATGACTGACACTCAGTGAAGGCAGATGTTGTAGCTTAGGGAATGAGGGCTTTAAACATTAGTGCCCACCAAGTTGTGTGCCAGCACAGTAATTGCACCTGAGTCCATGTACAGAAGACTGCATATGTTCTAGAGACATCAGTATGTGAGTCCAAAAATGCTCACCTGCCATGGAACAATGGGGCAGTAGAGTCATGTAAAAATATGGGAGGGTGGCCTAATGGTTAAGGTGTTTGCCTTACAAACACAAGGTGCGGGGTTTGAGTCTCACAAGGGATAATTGGCTAGGCTTAAAATGTCTCACAAGGGCAGTTAGCTTAGTACTAACCTATGAACCTATGCAACAGCATTTCATAGCAAACTGTCACCCATGGAGGAAATCAAGAGAGGGTTGGGTTATGGGAGATCTGAGGGGCAGCAGGTAAAACGGAGGAGCAGATTAGGAAAAATGAAGGTAAGGACAGTGAATAAATTTAGTACATTCCCAATAACAGTCCTGCATTGGAAATATACACATGCAAGCCACCGTGATATATTTTATATTGTGATGTAGCTTTTCAACAATGAAAAAATCTTTATACCATCCTTACCCCAACTGACCAGTCCTAACCTAATAAAAAGGTAACACATAACACAGCAAATGGGTACATAATGACATTAGATAAGAGGTATGAGCCTAAGAAAATAAAAAATAGAGAAAAAATTATACAAGTCCTATAACTGTTAAGGGTAGCACAGCAAAAGCTTTGCTAGTTTGTCTCTAAGCTGGGGTGCCTTCTGCATAGAGTTTGTATATGCTCCTTATGTTCATGTGTTTTTCTAGGTACTCTAATTTCCTCCCACATCCCAAGGACATGTGGTAGATGGATTGCCAACTACAAACTGTCCATAGATATGTGTGCTTTTGTATGTGGCACTTGTGAGTGATGCAGGAGAAAGGCCTGGCAACCTACTTTCATGCTTTACTTGCCCAGAAAATTATTAGGATGGTAATGTCTCTTAATGGGTTCGCCACAAGGAGTCAGATGTGACTCAACAGCACTAAATGGATGACTGTTAAACCACACCATGTCTTATGAGAAAAAATGGTACAGCACCAACTAGGACAAAAATGTATTTCCATGAAAGGAGGATTCTACATACTGTACTATTTCATTTAGCTACAGAGAACAGGGTGTGAGTTGACCTGGTGAAGATACAGAACATGCAGAGAATACATGACTTAAACCATGGCATAAGGGTTAACTAAAACATACTGGTACTATCTCTGTGGACAGCATTAGATAGGACTGTGATATAGGGAAATATTGCCAGCCCAGCTATCTGGAATTTTGCAAATAATTCTATGTCATTTGTGAATATTGATATGATTTATACAGAACTGTATTTTATGTACTGAGCTAAAATGTAACCACAGCATACCCTGCTGACTTAGAACAGAAATATATATAAACTATATACCTGTGCAAATGTATGTTTTAATAGTAGAAACTGGAACATACAGAGTTAACTTCCAAAACTTCAAGAAAATAAGTTGAAATTAATTTTTTTACGATTGTGTTATAAAAGTTAGTTTCAATGCAGCAAGGGGACAGGATGTCTAGAACTAGGGTGCCTTCTGTATTGTTTTCTAAGTGTGTTATTGCTTTATGTCTTCTAGCAACTGTAAACATCTGAAGGCTATATATCTTTCACAAGGGGATGTCAAATGCTACAATGGGGGTTTAGCTTGGGAACTTAAGTCAGGTGCCAAAAAGTGGTGTCACCCAAGCTAACCCAGCAGTAATATTTTATTTTAATTTAAGAACTCTCACAGAGAGAGACTAGGCATTTTGTATTTTGTCTTTAACCTGGACACATCCACTCATCTTCACCACCTGAAGTTGCCTTGCTAATAGTAAATAACTAGGGTACAGTAACTTCTTTTATATATAGTTAGGAATATAGTAAAGATTAGTTTAGATGTTTTCTGAATTTATTTGAGACTGTCCTGTAATGTTGTTTTAAAATATTTCCTGTGATTTTGAACTCTGAAGTAACTGTGGTTGTTTTCTGAGTATTGTCTTGTTCTTTTATTATTTAATATTTAAACCTATCTTTGTGGCTGATATCTGTGAGACATACTTAAGCCCTGTGAGTACTTGCATATGTATTTGGTGAGACTGTACAGGCCACTCCTAAATATCCTTGCAAGTCTTGATCAGAACTACCATTTGGATGATTAGTAACATTACACAGTAGGACTGGACACCCTTTGTTAAGGGCCTAGAGTAGCTGATAATAGTGGTTGGTGGCAGTGATAACTACCTTGTAGTCTGGGCAGGAGGGACATAGCTAGTAAACCTGTGCCAGCCTTTCCCAGGTGTGTGTGTGTGTGTGTGTGTGTGTGTGTGTGTGTGTGTGTGTGTGTGTGTGTGTGTGTGTGTGTGTGTGTGTGTGTGTGTGTGTGTGTGTGTGTGTGTGTGTGTGTGTGTGTGTGTGTGTGTGTGTGTGTGTGTGTGTGTGTGTGTGTGTGTGTGTGTGTGTGTGTGTATATAAATCAAACCTCAAAGTGTATGTGTCAGTTACTTGCCAGGGACACAAAGCACTGGTTGGACAGAGAGGGTGCTGAAAGTTTTGGCTTGACCACTCATCTGAGATCTCAACCCTATAGTTGTGCCAGTGGGGAGTCTTATTGGGGACCTGGAGAAAGAGGGAGAATGAGCCCCAGACTGACTGTGGTCTCTGTGTACTCTTAAGGGAAACTGCACTTTACTGTGTGTGTGTACTTGTCATCCTCTAATGTGTACGTCCCCTAACTGTTGCCAGTGGTGAGGATTGAGGCTCCTTGATTACTGAGCCAGTGCTGGGGCATCACAAGGACTTAGTACAAAGAAAGAGAAATAACATTACAAATAATTAATGTAAGTTAATTGTTTTAATTAGTAAGACAGACTGAGCTGTTGGTGGCTAGAAAAGGAATCCACAGTACCTATTCATAATGTCAAAAATGGTAATAACAAAGCTAGTTCAGTGGCTATGCAACTGTGTTTTTATGCAAAATGGCATGTGAAATACATTCTGTGAATGTATTATTATTTTATTACAGCTGAACATACGAGAGGGGTTATCCCAGTCAAACAACCAGCTAAGGGTTGTGAGAGCTGTGCTGATAAGCAACTATGGTTTGGGTAATTCGGAGACTGGAAATGATTGTGTATTAATTTTCTTTTATTTCTTTCTTCCATTTTGTTAAAGTAGGACAACTGAGATTGCATAAAGTCCTGGAAGCAACCAAATATGGGCTGTTGGAGCTGTTAAGAAAACTGTGTGCATTTCTGTAAAATAGAGTTTGAAATATATTTTGTCTGTGGATATTATTTTATTTTTAGTTTAATTTACTACATTGAGGCATTTCAGATGTGAATAAATTAATCCTGGCAGGAAACCAAATATGGGCTCTGGTGGCTACAGTGCAACTATGTATTTGTATAAAGTGGAGTTTCAAGTACACTGTAAGGCCATCATTTTATTCATTATTTTATTTTTTATTCTCTTATGGTCAGTCAACTGAGATGTGTAGAAGTTATTCCTAACAAGTAAGCAAACTGGGATATGGAGACCAACAAACAAATGTGTATACAAAATAGTTCAAAATAAACTGTGTGGTCATCATTTTATTTTATTTTAATTTATTTTGTCTGTTTTGTATCCTCTATTAAGCAGTAAATATAATTTAAAAACAGAGATGTAGAGACATTTTGTAAGTGCTGACAAACAGCTGTGTCTTTGTGTTAAATAGTGTTTGAAATATGTTTGTGCTCATAGTAATTACTTTATCATCATTCATCTGAGGTGTGTATAAATTATTCCTGGCAGGCAACCAGATATGGGATTTATGGAATATTGAGCAACTATGTACTTGTGTTAAACAAAGTTTGAAATGCATAGTGTGAATAAGTTCCTCTTTTATTTTATTACAGTAGGACATCTGAGTATTACAGAAATGATTCCTGACAGGCAATTGTAATGGGCTGGGGAGGCTGGTACAGCTATATGTTCTGTCTATGTCCTTTTTTATTTATTTTTTATTATAGTTGGATATCTGGGATATGCATGGACAACAAAGTACAGTAGAGAGTCGATTATCCGAACTAATTGGGATCTAGGGTTGTTCAGATAATCAAACTGTTTTGAAAATTAAACATATAATTGAACTGGATAAAAAAAAAACTTCTAAAATCTTGTTTATTCTGCATGCAGGAATACACTTTTCAACCATTCAGTGATTTCAGTGGACAATGAAGAATGTTTACCACACGAGTTGGCTACAAGCTCAAAAATACGTTCAAGCAAATATGTATAATGTTTACATATTCAAACTTTAAGATTTTTCCTATGCAAAAACTTTGGAAGGCTAATTGGATAATTGACATTTCTGATAATCGATGTTCAGATAACTGACTCTCTACTGTACGTCTAACTGCTGGGTTTCAGAGTTAAAAAACAATAAAACAGAGTGGACCATGAAATGCAGAACTCCACTTTACTAAAAGTTTACCGCTTTCGTCAGAATAATTTCCAATTTCTTCAGAACACCAACATACAACAGTGAAATGTTTAAATAGGTACATCACAGTCACATGATACTAAAACCACTCCCATCTGTACAATTTAAAAATACAGTCTTCCAAAAAAGCATGTTTTTATATAGTTCAAAACTCTGCTTGTTACAAAAAACACTTTGATAAAATATGTGTATAAAAACACATGAACAAAAATAGCAGCATTGTGATAGCTAAAAAAGCTCATAAACACAGATCTAAGAAAAAACGTATTCAGCCTTTGGTTTCAAAACACTGCTGATCGAGGCAGACTCATTTAGCCCAGGGGGCTCCAGTGCATTACTCCTGAGTTTTTGAAGCATAGATCTTTCTTGTACACCACTGCAGGGTCCTTCCCCATTTTCTCCACATACTCACTGTCAGCCCTAAAGATGCCCCAGTTATGTTGTATTATGTCCCTAATGCTGTCAAAATGTATGTTATATGGCAATATTAGGGCTCTTTGAAAATTTACTATGTCTCTCTTACCGTTTATGGTACCTAAATCACCATTTGTCCCAAGTGGTGGCTTAAAAATGCCTTCCTGTCTTTTCCTAATGACCTCCCAAAATATTATCCAAGAATATAGCTGGATACCCTCTATTGGTCAACATATCCTTCAAAATTGCACATTGTTCACTAAAGGTAGAGTCATTACTCACCATATGGCTGAGTCTCACCATCTGGCTTTTGACCAGGGACTTTTTTTGATAGCTAGGGTGGTGGCTTTTAAAATGAAATGATGAGTTAGGTTTTCTGTATATGTTAGAGTCAAACCTACATTCACCTCTATTCTTTGAGATGGTCATGTCCAAATAATGGACATCCTCTTGACTCTAACATATACAGAAAACCTATATATCTAAATCATTACTTCATTTTAAAAGTCACCACCCTATATATCAAAAACAGTCCCTGGTCAAAGGGCAGATGGTGAGACTCACCCGTATGGTGAGTAATGACTCTACCTTTAGTGAACAATGTGCAATTTTGAAGGATATGTTGACCAATAGAGGGTATCCAGCTATATTCTTGTATAATATGTGTTGGGAGGTCATTAGGAAAAGACAGGAAAGCATTTTTAAGCCACTACTTGGGAGAAATGGTGATTTAGTTACCATGAATGGTAAGAGAGACATAGCAAATTTTCAAAGAGCCCTAATATTGCCATATAACATACATTTTGACAGCAAAAGGGACATAATACAACATAACTGGGACATCTTTAGGGCTGATAGTGAGTATGTGGATAAAATGGGGAAGGACCCTACAGTGGTGTACAAAAAAGAGCTATGCTTCAAAAACGTACTTGAAAGACAAAAGAAAAAAAGTCACCTGGGCCGCATGTCTAAATGCGGACATTGTAATCAGTGTAGGTATGTAAAGGAAGGTGAAGAAGTTTGTATATCCAGATGGGGGGGTTGGCAAATTTTGTCAGAAGTTGAACTGCCAGAGCAATAATGTAGTGTACCTTGCTGAGTGTCAACAATGTTTGACATTTTACATTGGTAAGACCAAGAATAAATTTAAAAGTAGGATCTATCAGCACCAATACAACATAAACAAGAATGACGAAAGAAATGCTCTTGCAAAACATGTGAGAAAAAATCCCACACATTCTTTTAAATACACTTGTATAGAAAAGGTGGGCTTTGATCAAAGGGGTGGACCTCATGAATTGCTCTTAGAATATAAGGAGTGGATTTGGCAACTCAGGAGTAATGCACTGGTGCCCCCTGGGCTAAATGAGTCTGCCTCGATCAGCAGTGTTTTGAAACTTAAGACTGAATATGTTTTTTTAGATTTGTGTTTATGAGCTTTTTTAGCTATCACAATGCTGCTATTT
>NC_056734.1:67860894-67925894 GCF_019279795.1 Protopterus annectens
TTACTGTTTTGTTCATGGTGTAAGGCTCAAGGGCAGAGTACATAGCTAATTTGCATTAGCCACCCCCCCCCCCCCATGGCCATATTATACAGGCTGACTGCTTTAGCACCATTGTGTTTTTTTAATTTCTGTATTGCAGTACACTGAGCAATTCTGTTAGAAACAAGGTTGCATAGTACATTGTGTTCTTAAAACACACCCACCCCCCCAAAAATAATGGTGCTATTAGCAAGGAATGTCTTCAGCATGTCTACTTGTGCACGTGCATTGTTTAAAGATGCTCATAGTTTTGCAATGCATTTGTGACTACAGTTGTTCCATGTAAGTGACAACTTGACCCATGAGCTAAACAAAAAAGCATTTAAATATGACATTATGTCTTCGTGTTTTATGCCGTACTATCCCTTCCTTATCATTATGGGTGATTAATTTTGTTTTATAGTTTGTTATACTAAATGACATGATGAAATCTGCCATATTGACATGATTTATTTTCATTTTATTTCATTGTTTTCCTTTACAATTTAGAATCTGTCCTCATGATATGACAAGGCATAGACAATACAATTTTAAGTGCTTTCCATCTTCATTTATTCATTTATTTATTTATTTATTGACATTTGTTGACCGGGAAAGTCTACTGGGCCAGAAAGTCGTATGTTCAGTGGAGGCCCAGGGTGAAAAGCTCCACAAATTACAGAAACAATTTTATCATTAAGCTTATAAATTACAAAGTGCATTAGAAGTAAAAAAAAACAAAATATAAAAATAGTAAAAGCTCTAAAACACTTGTTGACATTCTTTAAATTTTGGAATAAGACATTAAATTTTGAAGAGTTACATTATACATTGTGCCATAGTTGAGACAATTATTAACATTCATAAGATTTTGTAAACAGACATTATCGAATTGTAACAATGTTAAAGCTGAGGGAAGAAACATTGTGACCAAATTTGTCATGCACCAGTTGGAGCTTTATAATCAGTGTGCTATGTACTAAGACATTACAGGAAAAATATTGAATGGAATAGTAATAGGTTAATTAAATAGCGAGTAGAGGGGAAATTGTGCCTTTTAAAAGGACTGTGGATCATGAAGTAAAAGCAAACGGGCATTGTAAGGGTATGTAGCAAGTAATAATTAAGGAGGTTTACTCATGTTAGTACAGGAGCACTCTTGGTTCATGAGTGCTCATTTACAGTAGCAGTGTTAGGAATCACTTGTTTTTGGACTATCTCAATATGTGTATTTCTTTTTCACTGACTCAGTGATATATGTATTATATGCAAACTGCTAAAATGACTTCCATTGCAGAGCTAAACTTTCTTCCAAATGAAGTAATTGAATTGCAAGTATTTGCTATGCTTCATGAGTGCTCGTTTTTAGTAACACTTCAGCATCTACAACATTAACATTGCCTCTTATTTTCATAGCTATCTTACTTGGTCAACTGTAACTAAGTTCACCCTTCACATAAGTTTCTAGGCTTTCATCGGCTTTATATTATCAAGTCTAAGGCATATTATGCATGCTGAGACACACTCCTACACAAACTAGTATAAAATTCAGCTGCAGGGTCATAGTCATGTTTTGTTAATATGCAGAAAACCCATAGGTCCTTAGCAATAAGTGCCAAGTATAGCTGAGTATATGTATAATATAAAACAGACAACAAGCAGTATCCCTGGCAAGCAGATTCTTAAACTACATACATCACATGGGTTCAAGTATTTGGGTATTAAAAGAATACAGACAAAACCTAAGGCTGGATATTTGAACTTTCCTCTAAAAAATAAATTCATTAAGAATACAAAATGCAAAGCTTGTCCCCTAGTGGCCTAAATTAATATTTTTTTTAATATATGAATTCAATTATTTTAGCTGTATTGTATATATATCTTTTAATACTTAACAAGATGATATTTTCAAATATATGGGAGCAGCTTTCTACAAAACTGACATAGGCATTTTGTTGATTTAATACTAATGGCAAGGGTTAATGGATATTTCTGTGAGATTCATATAATATGATTCTAACTAAATGTATGTTATTGTTGCACTACATTTAATGATTGTTTACAGACAAAGTCCAGTTGTAAGAACTGGCTGGACTTTTCATATGCTTTAATAAAATACTTACAGTTCAGTTCTGTTTTCCAAGTACTAAAATTAATATTTCTGTAATGTCCAATAATTCTAAATTTGTCATGTAAGCTGCCTGATGACATTTTTCTTTGCAGTGATTTACATTTTAAACCTGATATTTGTAACTATAGAGAAATTTTGGGACCTTTATGCTTATTGCTCGACATTTACATTTGGTTTTCTTTCTTCTATCTGTCAGAGAAAATAAATAGAAAAATAGATAGATAGATAGATAGATAGATAGATAGATAGATAGATAGATAGACTGACAGATGGATAGATAGATAGATAGATAGATAGATAGATAGATAGATAGATAGATAGATAGATAGATAGATAGATAGATAGATAGATAGATAGATAGATAGATAGATAGATAGATAGATAGATAGATAGATAGATAGATAGATAGATAGACAGACAGACCATCATGGCGGTACAGATTTTATTGTTGATTTTTTTATCTCCTTTATATCTGTTATATCTACACAGCATGCTGCTTTGTAGAGGAAGAAGATAGACACAACAGAATATAGCTTGATTCTAACTGGACTACTGAATATTGAAATAAGTCCTTGTGCATTCTAGATGCTCCTTTCTTCAACACATATACAAGCAGCACTGAGACTTCTTTACAAATCATTCCAATAGGGCAAATGGCAATCAGTTAACATTTGGCTAAATGTGCTTCTTTGAGCTTACTGGAGTTTGACAAGCACAGACAATTTGGAAATAAGGTTTGTACACTATCTTACACAAACTATGAAGCGAGGAAGCATGTAGGCCTTTGTGGCCACTCCAATTCAGATGCTCAGTTCTAGAAAAATTGGCAGAAACATTGACCTAAACCCAAGGGGAAATATGTCCAAGTATGACTTAGTGGAGCAAGCCTTCAGAATCTGGCATGCCCTCTTTGTAGCCAGACTTAATACTGCATCTGAGAACAAACAATGCAAAAATAGGTGGTAACGTATGCGATCATAGAAACAGGTCTCAGTACATAGAAGGTAACAGTTTAAAATACTGGAACTCAGAATGCTGAGTCCCATAATATGAAGACTGAAGGATTAAAAATCCATTCTTACATATAACAAGTATGAGAGTGACATGTCTAGGAATGTTCCTATTTTCTCTGAGATAAGGTGATTTAAGTGTTGGCATATATATGTTTGTGGGGTATGGGGGCAAGCCTCCTATATTGTGACCATGTCCCATGCAAAAAAAGTAGCTGAAAAGAAAACAGCAATGTTTAAAAGTCACTCTTCTACTGCATTTTTGGTTCTTTTTTCCAGTGTGTCAGGTCCAGGCATTGTGAGTCCCGATATTTCAAAAGGGAGTCACATAAAATCCCAATTGAAAGTGTTGCTCTTTATATTTGTACACAATGGGTATTGCTTTTTTCTTCCAGTAATAAAACAATATGTACAAGTGGACAAAATCTGAATATTTTTTCTGCTGTATTGTAGTTTTCTGTTATAACTATAGAGGACACCTATATCTTCCTTCTCTACCCATCTCACTTAGTGCAGTAGGCCATACTATTCCTATTGAGATATCCTATCTGTGCACTATCTTGCATCTATACTGCTGTGTTTATCGGATTTACTATGTAATTTTGAAATATTGAAATCCCGAATTTCAGTATTTTGAAATTACACAGCCGAACACACAAAACACCGAAACCCTAAAACCATGAAATTCAAAATCCCTACAGTACACTACAGATACACACACAAACACATACACATAACTTCCCCCCAACTCAAACATAATATCCTACACAACAGATAAGCAGGGGGCAAGCTCCACTGCACCCTTATGTGGGAGGCTGCGCCCCCCACAACCCCCTACTTATACATACTAACTCCGAGATCGCACAATCAGACACACACAGGTAACTCACTCTCACACATTGTAAACACCCTTGCACACACACATCACAGTCAAAACACACACTGACATACACTAAAGCCCCTAACCAACACACATACACATTCATACATACATACCCAAAGTCACATCTTCCCATTCACACACCACAACACCAGAAGCGCTAATTCAAAATCTCCGTACTTCGGGATTTTGAATTACACGCTTCTGGTGTTCCGAGATTTTCAAGACTTCGCTATTATAATTTCATGATTTCAGTATTTCAAAATTAAATAGGGAACCCTGTTTATGTGGGTTATAGCATAATAAGGGACACCCACTATCCTGTGATGTTTTAGGCATTGTTTTTGAATTCCAGGTCTGACCCTGACAGTCAGTTTATGTACTTCGGCAAATAGCTTGTCAAGTGATGTTGCAGTTTTTGATATACATGTTCCAGTAATGTGTTATAGTTACAGACCTTATCACCCTCATGACTCCTTCAGCAAAATGCCATCTGTACCTTTCCTGCCACTGAGCACATCCTGTCATCAGGGATGTATAGCTGAGTGTGTGTGTGTGTGTGTGTGTGTGTGTGTGTGTGTGTGTGTGTGTGTGTGTGTGTGTGTGTGTGTGTGTATGTGCGCGTGGCAATTGATTGACATGCTGAAACATAAAAACACAGTTGATTGATGCCAGCATGTCAAACCTAAACCAACAAAACACAAAAGATCTCAAAAGGAAAGCAAGTACTTTTGCTAAGATAAGCTGTATGTTTGGGGTTAGGGGTCAGAGACAGAGTTTAACTTATGGTTAGCATGCATTAGTAAGGTGGAGAGAGGGCCTTCACCTGCCCCACCTTACTAATGAATGCTATACCTAAGCCCGCCCTAAACTCAAACCCTACATCTTACTTTAGACAAACCCTTTCCCTAATACTTCCACTACACAAAACACTCAAAAACACACCATATATATCCTCATACATTCACAACACTACATCTGCCCCTTTTCTAGCCCTATCTCTAAATCTAATCGGTCTGTGCAGTGGTGCAGCGGTTAATGCTGTCGCCTCACAGCAAGAGGTTCTCCGGTTCGATTCTTGGCTGGGGTGCCTTCTGTGTGGACTTTGCATGTTCTCCCTGCGTTCGTGGGTTTACTCTGGGTACTCCGGTTTCCTCCCACATTGTAAAGACATGCTTCTGGAGCATTTCTCCCCGGGCCTCCACTGACTCCGGCCTCCTCCTTGGACTACATGAAAAGAGACATAGAGGAGCTCTCTGATTATGTAGCCCAGGCAGGTATGACCCTGACCTTGAGCAGTATCCTACCTTCACCAAGAATGATGCCACAATACAGAGACAAGATGATCAGCTTTAATAATTGGCTTAAACTCTGGTGTCATTCAAAGGGGATCCAATATCTGTCTGCCTGGGATGACATGCTGGACAAGCCACGCTGCTTCGCAAGGGACGGCTTGCACCTGTCACCCCTGGGCTTCCAGATATTGGCAAAGGCTCTTGCCACCCCCATAGTGCCTTTTTTAGGCAAGGCTCAAATTTTAAACCTACCACCCTAGAACACAAAAAAGGAAAAAAACTAAGGGTAATGCTGCTCAATGCCAGAAGTCTCACTCTCAAGATGCACGCACTCGAGGCCCTTCTCAGTATGGAGAACATCGATGTCTGTGCTGTGACTGAAATCTGGTTCAAGGCTCCCGAGAGCACCCCGGCACTATCAGGCTTTACCTCTTATCATGCGTTCTGGCCCCAAAATCTGGACAACACCAAGAAAGGAGGGGGGGTGTCTATATTCATCAAGAACACCCACACCTCAAGGTTGGTGGCAATGCATGATGCATCAGAGACCATTCAGGTGCAACTAACCATAGACAAGACTGCTCTGCAATTTGTAGCATGTTACAGGCCACCCTCTCAATCTCAGGAACCTCACATAGCTTTCCTGAAAACACTGGAGAGGATAAATGTATCTCCAAACACCATCATACTAGGTGATTTCAACTACCCGAATATAGACTGGGATCACTACTCTAGCCCCAACAATCTAGCCCAAAGGTTCCTAGAGTTCATAAACTCAAATGCCATGGAACAACTAGTCACCATTCCCACAAGAGGAGAAAACATACTAGATCTCATCATCACGAACATGGGGTCACAATGTTCAAAACCAGAAGTATACCCTTCACTGGTGAGATCAGACCATAAACTAATCTCACTGGAAGTCCACATCCCGCCCCCACCTGAGATAATAAAGACCACAGTGAAGAACTTCTCAAAAGCCGACTTCATACTTCTAAAGGCTAGTGTGGTCTCTTTTATGGCCCCCGAGACTGCGGAAACTATTACTCAAGCCGCTGAATCACTTACAAATGCCTTCTACCAGCACCTACAGGACTGCATGGATCAGGCAATCCCAAACAAAACAAAGGCCCTTTGTACCAAAGGCAAGCGTCCAGTTTGGTGGACCCCAGCCATAAACAAGCTCTACAACAAAAGGAGAAAGCTACTACAAGATAGAGCAAAATCCTTAAAAGGGAAAACACCCTTGATCAATATAAGTAAAAAATTAAGATCTCTCATAAAATCATCCAAGGCAAATTTTGAGAGAAAAGTCACCAAGGACTCAAAGGACAATCATAAGGCCTTCTTTAGCTATATTAGAAACCTGGGAGGAAACTCCCAGATATGCTCAGAATTAGTTCAAAATGATGTAAAAATTACTGATCCTACGGACATTGCCAACATACTGGCTGACAGGTTCAGTGCAAACTTCTCCCCCCCCTCCCCCCAAAAGGTGAGATATCTATACCAGTGAATTATAGCCCCCCAAACATCTCAAACGCTCAGGTGATAACTGCTCTCTCCATGGCAAAAAACACAGCATCCATGGGACCAGATGGTGTCCCCGGATGTGTGCTCCATGAACTCAATGAGGAATTAAACCCGCAGTTAGGGCAGCTGTTTAATCTTAGCCTCACCTCAGGATACGTGCCTAAGGAGTGGCGTACGGCAACTGTGGTCCCACTTCACAAAGGAGCTGCCTCCACTGACCCGGGAAATTACTGTCCCATCAGCTTGACAAGCTTGATCTGCAAAGCTATGGAGAGGATCATAATGGAACTCATAAATAAAGACATAGGAGACTTGCAGACTTTGGATCCGACCCAGTTTGGCTTTGTCAAGGGCAGATCATGCCTTTTAAACCTGGTGGACTTTTTCGAAACAGTCACCAAGGCCATTGATGAGGGAAAGGCAGTCCACACAGCCTACCTTGACCTGGCAAAGGCTTTCGACATAATACCCCACTCAGGTATCATTGAAAAACTCATCAGCTTAAATGTAAACCCATACGTCACAAGATGGGTTGCAAACTGGCTAAGTGACAGAACCCACAGGGTCAGAGTCGCTGGCGCCATGTCAGACTCAAAGCCTGTCACAAGTGGTGTCCCACAGGGCTCAGTCCTGGGCCCTCTCCTGTTCGGCATCTACTTTTCAGAAGTACAAGCAAACACAGGAGGATTATGGCTGACAAAATTTGCAGATGACTGCAAACTGGGCGCCATAGTTGAGAACACATCTGACACAGATATCCTTCAGAAGGGTCTTATAGAAACAGAAAACTGGTGCCAGAACCATGGCCTAAAGTTAAACGCCAAAAAATGCATAGTCATACCCTTCGGGAAAAACAAGGTTACCCCTAGCTACCATATAGGCGGCAACCCACTAAGCACAGAAGAGGTTATCAGGGATCTGGGTACCCAGGTTGACAGTAACCTTTCATTTGATACTCACGTTGCCAAAGTAGTTAGGAAGACCTTCTACATTGCCCACCTGATCATGAAGGGATTCGCATCTAGATCAAGGGACGTCATCGTCCCCCTGTACTCATCACTCATCAGGCCAATGATTGAGTACAATGCCCCATTCGGAATGTATCTGACACGACACCTGCAGCAACTGGAAAGGCCCCAAAAGTTCCTCACCAAAAGGATAAAGGGTCTCAAAATATGTCCTATGCTGCCCGACTGAAGGAACTTCAGCTCTACTCAGTCGCCACCGTCTGCTCAGAGGTGACCTGTGCCTGACATACAAGGCCATGTCCAACCCAGAATTAATGAACATGCTTCACCTCAAAAAATCTAGATCCCTCAGAACTACAAGGGCGGGAGACTTAAACCTTGACACGGTTATTAATAGGACCTGCTGGAGGGACAGATTCATCACCCAGAGACTCCCTATGCTGTGGAACAAAATCCCGGTACATGTGAGGCAGAGCACCTCGCTGGCTTTATTCAAGAGAAATCTTGATCAATGGATGGGAGATCGCAGATATACCCCAGGGATTATATCAGTGTCACTGCTTGACAGAGGCACAGCAAAAAAATGGGCATAGTATCCTCCAAACTAAAGGGGTGGCAAAAACCACAAAACTCTGGCTAGGCTTATAAATGCCCTTGGGCAGATAGCCTAGCATGAACCTATGAACCTATGAAAACAGGATCTGTAGAACCTAGTCGGACTTTCCCGGTCAACAAATGTTAAATAAAAAAATAAATAAATAAATAATCTGCAGTCACTTGCACACAGACACTCCTAATACATAACATTGATGATTTCAGAATATTACAAAGTTTCGCTATTAAAATCCCAAATCCATACTCATCTTCTGCAATTCATATTCTGTATTTCAATATTTGCAGCACTCTGCCATACATGGGCTTGAACTAAAGTGAATTTGACCTTATGTGCACTTGATGAGTAGACCACCCACTTCACTTTATTGACCAACTAAACATTCGACAGAGTGAAGGAGAAAGTACAGTTGTGTAAGTAAACTTACCAGATACCAGGTAGATATTTGAATAATCACTACTGTAGTAGCCTTAACTTCATGGGTTATGTCCTGCCAAGGATATAACCGACAACTAAATTCCAAAGCTTCAGGGTAGCTTCCACATTCCTAAACTGTTAGTCAGTTTGAGCTGAGCTAACTGCAAAACAAGTTTTGGATGCTAAGCCCTTTAGAGATTTCATGCCAACAGAGAAAAGGAGGTTGAGCCCTGAAAGGAAAATGCTATGAACAACAGCAAATAAAATGTCCACACCCTGGCATAAACAATGCACCAAAAAACAAGGGAGATTAAGGATACTGCAGAAGTGATAATTCAAATATCTACTCTTATGGTAAGTTTACTTATGTTCATCATATTGACCACTGGTGCAGTAGCCTTAGCTATATGTGTGGATTACCCTAGCTTACTTCATTTGACAGGTGGAAGGAGCAGGGTCCTGGAGAATGATCCTAGCAAAGTCTGATATGGGCCTACAGAAGGAATCAAGCTTGTAATGCCTTCTAAAGCATGTGTATAGAGGACCAAGTTGCTGCTTCTAGAATACTTCTAGAGTCCAAACCTTTCCAAAAAGCCATAGATGAAGCCAAAGCCCCTCTGGCCTTGACCCTGCCTGGAAGAGTTTTTGTTGTGGTGAGTATAATAAAATGTAATAACCTTAGACAACCATTTGGAAATAGTTTGTTTTGACACAGGTTGTCCCTTATTCATACCTTCACAAGAAATGAACAATTGATCCAAAGTTCTGAAAGAATTAGTTCTGTGAAGATAGCATCTGAGTTGTCTGTAGATAGTCAGGGTAGGGAGTTTCCTTTCTCTTTCATTTTAAGGTTCATGAAAGAATATGGGGAGATGGATAGTTTGTCTTAAAGTAAACTCAGATACCACTTTAGGCATAAAAGGATTATTTCTTACAGAAACTCTGCCTCTATGAAACATGAGATAGGGTAGACTCTCCATAAGAGCTTGCAACTCAGACACCCTTCTTGCTGTGGTCAGAACAATCAGTAAAACTGTTTTCCATGTTAAGAACCTTAGGTCAGCCAGGTTAGATAGTTCAATTGAAGCAACTGTTAGATTCTCTAACACAAAATTAAGATCCTAAGGGGGGGGCACTAGTTTATTTAGAGGTCTCTTATGCAAACGCCCTTTCAAAAACATTTTGCCATGAGAATGCATTAAAAGAGGAGGATCCATGGGCAGGCATGTTGAAATGGCTGATAAATGAACCTTGATGGAGGAGTATGAAAGGCCATAGGATAGTAACACATACAAATATTGTAAAACCAGAGAACACCTAGCCCTAAATGGGTGCTGATTATGTTGCTAGCGCCAACAAGAAAACCCTTTCTATTTGCTAATATATAATTTTGAGCAGCAGACCAGTCAGTTGAAGCTGAGTGGGATCAGGGTGTATCAAAACCCCCTGATCTTGTGTGAGTAGCTCCATTCTGTGAGGAAGCTTGTGGGAATTGCCTTTGTCCATTTCCAAAAAAAGGGAGAACCATTTTTGCCTGGGCCAGAAGGGAGTCACCACAATGATCTTGGGGACTCTTTCTGAATCTACAGAAGAACCCTGGATATCAATGGAAATGGTAGAGCAGCATACAGCAACATTCCTGTCCAAGGAAAAGAAATTACATCTGCCTTCCAGGCCTTATTGCATGGAGTCCTGGAGCAGAATTTTGCCAGCTAATTGTTCAGGGAAGGGGCAAATAGGTCTACCTGAGGAACTCCAAAAAGATGGATCAAATCTCGGAAAAGCCTGGATATAGTTTCTATTCATGAGGGACGTCCTTGTCCTGCTCAGCTTGTCTGTCACACAGTTTTCCTCTGATGGAATGTAGGATGCCTGTAGAGTTAGACTGTGCTGTGAAGCTATATCCCAAGCTAACATAGCTAGCGTACAAAGGGGGTACAACCTGGTTCCCCCTTCCTTATTGATGTACCACATGACTGTGGCATTGTCTGTAACAGCCTGAAGAGGTCTTGAGGACAAAAGATGGTTCAGACAGTTGAGTTCCTTAATCAGGGCAAGCATCTCTTTTCTATTTATGTGCCTGCATCTTTCCTTTGTGTTCCACACACCTTTAACTTTTATCCCTTCTGAAACTGCTCTCCAAGCAAATTCTGAAGTGTCTATGGTGACAGACTGTTTTGGAAAAGAGAGGGAGAAGGAGAAACCTGGATTTTATGATATTTGTTGTCTCTACCAAGTGATTTCTCTTCTGACAAACCCCAACAATGGGATTTAAGAAGACAAAGGATCTTGGTGCTGGGACCAAACAGCCTTCAGCTACCATTGTATCTTTCTCATCTGAAGTCTTGCCAGGGATGTCATGAGACTCATAGATGCCATGAGATCCAAAATCTTGAGGTATTCCCTTGCAGTGACCCAATACTGAATGAAAAACCTTAGAAATAGATCTAAATATGGAACATTTTTTTTCCAGTTGAAGAAAAGCTCTTTGAATTGAGGTATCTAGCTGGCACTCCAGGAAAAAAATCATGTGAGAAGGAGTCAGTTTTTTTTTAATGTTCTTTTAGAATCCCAGCTTGTGTAAGATATCTGTCATCCAAGTGACAGATTCCTGACACTTCAAAAAAGACTGCAAATATAAGCAAGTTGTCTAAATGTAGAAAAAAATGTTGATATCCTGCAGCCTGCAATGAGCTATGACTGGAGCTAGACACTTTTTGAACACTTTTAGGGCAGTAGATATTGCATTTGGTAAGGCAGAGAACTGATAATGTGATCCAGACACACAAAACCTTAAGAAACACCTGAAGTCTGGATGAATAGGGATGTGATGATAAGCATCCTTTGTTACCAGGAAACCTGAATGAGGAAAAAGAGGTAACAGGTTGTGAAGTGACATCATTTTGAATATGGGCGCTATCAAAAACAGGTTTAGGAAAGAAAGACCCAGAACTGGTCTCCAAGTATTTTCTTTCTTTGACACCAAAAACATCTTTAAATAAATGAAGATGTAGACATTCTGAATGGAGAAAGGGGCTGCCAGGGTGTGATAGGAGAAACAAGGTCCTTTAAGTAGTCATTCTGACTTGTTGGAATGTCCTTGGTTTTGAGGGGCTTATGAATTCTTTTTTCAAACCCCACTGCCATTTCTTAACTGTCTCTTTGCCAGCATTTTGTTGAGGTTGTTTATTTTTATTTTATTTTTATTTTTTTGCCAAAATTGTATGAGAGACTTGAGAATCCCTTAGAAAATTTGGAAAAGGAGGGATAAAAATCTTCCCTGTATCAACTTACCCATTTCATCATACTTTTTGATACCATCTGCAGCAGAGGAACCAAAACTAAAACCCTATCCAAAGGGGAATTTAAAATCTTATTTTTCACATTATCTGAGAGTTTCTGAGAATGCAGTCATTCAAACCTCCTCAAAACAGCACCAGTGGCCATATTCCTGGAATAAGTGTCAAATGAGTGATGCACACAATGTAAACAATGATTAGTGACCTGTGCAATAGAAGAAACTACATTATTTAAAGCAGATTCTTCCTCACAAGAAGAAAGTGCAGACAAGACATTCCTCATACTTTCACAATTGGAATAAATTTAACATATGAACCTGACAATTCAAAATTCTGAAACTCAAAGTTGCAGAAGCATACACTTTTCCCCATACTAATCAATAATCTTCCTATCGTTGTCAGAAAGAGTAGGATTGGAATTAACCAAATTATTAGCAGCTTAAAGATTAACTAAATATATAGCTGCTGGGTCATGTTTGGGAAGGGTATATAAAAGCTAAAAATATTGTGGAGCTTATACATTCTATCTGCCTTTTCAGGGGCAGCAGGCTGACTATCAAGAAAATTGCAGGCAGTGACACATGCACATCCCCCACAATTAACAGAACTGAGGGGAATGGGTGAAGGTTCTGGAACTTCCTTCTGTAACAGCTCACATTACTTTCTGAGGGACTGAGAAACCTCAGTGTTCTCCTACTGAAAACACTGAAAGCACAGACACATTCTGCAAATAGTCTCATAAAAAGAGAATCCCCCACAGAAGAATCAGAGACTGAGCCCTCCTCTGAGTCTGAATTAGAAAACTGAGGAGAAACCTCTGTATCCGTCCCTTCATCTTCATGTCCAGACTCAGAATCTTGAATTTCTTCAGGAAAACAGGCATCCTTCTTTTGTTTACAAGAAACCACTTTGTAACTAGGATCAATGGCCTGAATTAAACCTTGAGCCAGACCCAGTAAACTACTCCTGTTTAAGGGAATTTGAGAAGGAATAACATGTTTAGTTTTCTCTTTCTTTTTGAAAGGAAAATCGAGCCAGTGGTTTTATCAGAATTGGTGTAACATTCTGACTAAACAGGGAAGCCTTTCCTGTTCTCTGTCCCAGGAACAACAAGAGTGGCTCTTCCTTGTCCACTGAGGGGACCACAGTAACTGCAGAGGATGTGGCTAACCCCTGGTCCATATTGGCTGCAGGTGCTACACCAGAGGGATTTGAGGTAAAAGATCAGTGGTCTAAAAAACAAGCAATCACCATAGCTGAGTCACCCGCCTGCAGCTGAAGCAAATTGTTAGCCTGCTTTGGTGGCAAAGATTGTTTGCTTTTTTTCTTTTTGTGGCTGGGAGAAGGACTAACCCATGGAATTAGTAGCTTGTTCCATGGTCAGGCTAAAAATTATGCCCCCTTCTTGGGGAAAAAATGGAGCAAAAGCCAGTAAAAATTTAAAAGGCACTTTTCCCCATTAAAAAAAAAAAACACGGTAGAAGGCACTTTAAAACATTTAGCCAATCCTGAAAAGTAAAATAGCACAGTTTCTCCACAGAAAAAAATTTTTTTCAATTACTTTAAACAACATTTATACTGACAGGTAAAAAGAGCGCTCCACTTTAAAAGTACAATTAAGTTTCATATCAGTCTATTGAAACATACTCTCCTAGCTTAAAAATAACTCCTAAAAGGAAAATACAAAAAAAAAATGTTTATAATGTAGGTTTTTCCCCAAAGGGAACTTATATGCCTAGCAAGGAACAGCACAAGCTGACTGTCGATCCTTGAAAGCCTCAGAGAAATGTACTCGTCTTTAGTAGCAGTAAAGTTCTGAAGTGCACCCACACTGGTCTTTTTGGTCAGCTCATCTTGAGCTGATTGATGGTTTGGGTGCATGGAATGTTCTCTGAAGCTTTAGAAGCTGGCCAGCTGTTATATCCTTGGCAGGATATGGCCCATATAGCTAAGACTACTGCAGCAGTGATCAAAACGGTGATAAACTTTTCCACAGCAAATTCACAGTGCGGCTACAGATTGCCTTGCCTGTGCTGCAACACTCAGTTTCTAATGGGCTTATTTTGTAAGTGCTGTTTATAATGTTATTGATTAACATTCAGTGTTATGAAATCATTTTATTTATCCTTGACATTCTATTCATTTATTTTATTTTTTATTTTTATGTATTTACATTTGCTGACTAGGATAGTCTAATTCGATCAATTCAATAGTTCCTTTTTAGCAGGGTCTTCAGGAGAAAAGCCCCGCAAAAGCAACAGGACAATAGAGCAAATGGGACAATTATATTAAATCATTTGAAATAAGAACAATAAAAATAATTTGATTACAGGAAGATAGTTGTGAGCGGTAGTGGTTGAGAAAAAATTATGACAATGATAAAAGAAAACAGTGACTTTAAAATGGAAAAATAATAAAAAAATAGTCTAAAGATTATGCAAAAAGTTTATTGAAAAAGAAGGATATGAATAAAGAGGATGGAATTAATGAAGGCGGGAGTACGAGAAGGAGTTCATAGTGAAATAGGAAGTTGAATGTTGTGGGTAGGTTTAAGAAGGTATAAAAAGGCAGATGTGTATTTGCTATTCAGGTATTACGTGAGTATATCCAATAAATGATTTTCTAGGATATTAATTCTTGAAGAATGACCAATTACTACATTTAAGAACCAAAAGAAAATAATTGTTGGGTGTAGTGGAACTACTATTAACCAAAAAAAAACACCTGGTTTTAAGAAATGCATACAAAATATTTTTACAATATTTTTGAATTATATTTTAAATGTTTTTATTGTATTTATGTTTGTAAAAAATAAGTGTTGGATTATCATGTGGATCATCACATGATTTATCACATTTTTTTTGTATCAAAGGTTGGTTAAGATAGAGTGCACTGTTTTGATAAAGTCTGTATTTAGGACGATAGCACATAACTTATTTATTAAAAGTGAGTTCATGGAAGGCATTTCTAGTGTGTGTGTGTGTGTGTGTGTGTGTGTGTGTGTGTGTGTGTGTGTGTGTGTGTGTGTGTGTGTGTGTTGCAGGTTTTGATTAGTAAGTTTCTAATCTTTGATTTAGTATTAATGAAATCCAGTGTTGCTACATGATAGAGGAGGATTTTGCTTTGCCAGTAAGAATTTGATATTAATGTAGGGATTGAAGATCTTTAGTTGGGATATATATTTTAGAAATGTTGAGTTTGCAGAACATTTGTTTGTTATTTATTATGTTAAAGACTGTCTTGAGTTGGTGAAATGTCAAAATATGCTGGAGTTCCTTGACAAAGTAAAAGGTAATGAAGAGCATTGTGTGGGGAAGGTTTAATGCATAGTTGGTGATTTTGTTGTAGCACTTGTCAAGTTTGATTAGTAGCATTTTTGGATATTGATTACAATGAGAAATGCATCCAAAAGAATAGAAAGGAGTGGTATTTGGGCAGACGGGTGTTGGGCTTGATGGTGAGGTAATGCCTGATTTTGTACAAGACACCTAATTTTTGGTTAGTCTTAGATATGACAGAGTTAATTATGCAGCCAAGTTTTAGGTTATTCTCTATGGCAAGTACAAGAAATTTTCTTTGTGGGACCTGTTCTAGCTTTGCATTGTTCTTAGAGGTAACAGTGATTTGAGGAGTGTTTTAGAGTTGATATTTGATATAAAAATCAGTATTTATTTATTTGTTTATTTATTTGTTTATTTATTCTTGGCATTTAGAATCAGTTGGGAGTCTTTAACTCATTAATGAAGGTGAGGTAGACTATATTTGAAATTTGACAGCTGTGGATACACAGCATATCACAGGTGAATCTTCAGTGTATTGTAGAGTGGTACATTTATCTGCAGTTGTATGTATTTTATTGATAAATATGTTAAAAAGTAGAATGTCAAAATGGATCTTTCAGATAGCCAATGAGTTGGAGAGAAAAGTTCAGTAAGTTTCTTTCCCCTTATCTGATTGGCTGTGGCTTCTGAACCAGTTAAGGGTAGATGAGTTTAGTACTAGACTAAAGACCCTTGTTAGGCAAAATTCATGTGATATAGTATCAAAGCCTTTGTAGAGCTCCATAAAAAAACAGAGGTAGTTAGGAGATTTTTTTTAGGTTAGTGTATACTGAGTTTAAGGAAAATCGACAAGTTGTCTATGTCCCTGTTGAAAGTCATGTGAATTGAAGCTAGTAGATTACTTTTAGTGAGGATTTTGGATATGATGGGTCATATTGCTATGGGTCTACAGTTTGTGATGCTACTATCTTATCCTCGGTTTTTCAAGTCTTTTGGATTTCTGGTACCATGACAGGAATGGATTCCATTCCTACATCAAAGTAGGATTAAAGTTCATGAAATTAGTATTGTTTCAGTCTTTGATGTTAGTCAAAAGTGCTCTTCACAGAACCCACAATGTGCCCAGAACTGGCTTCTTCTACAGTTCATAAAGAGTTAGCTTTATTGGTTGCATATCTAAATACCACTGTAAATTCTCCTTTTTGAGACCAATTGCTCCTACTACTTTTATCCTTCTTCCATATTGCCCTAGTTTCTACGTGCAAATCCTAGTATTTTATATCTTTGTGTCTCTCTGTAAGATACTGTAATCAATGGGTGACAATTTTACTGATCAATGCTACTTTTGTACTCTTTTCATGGACTACTATATATGATTTTCTCGTGTCTATAATGGGTGATCCCATGTGATATAAACTTAATTTTCTATAATGCTTTGTGGCTCATGTTTTTAATGTTTCTCAGCTACTGCAATATTGTAATGTTTGCATAATCCCCAGTGCAATAGTCTTACTAGATTATTATGACTTTCAGTATACAGGCCCTCTGTCATTAGTGTATCATACCCAAAAACAAGATTTGTGACTGTTTCCAATTCTGTTTTACAAAATCTGTATTTGTCTGTTTCCCTGACATGTTCAATGGACTTTGTAAACCAACATGTGCATAGTCGGGTCCCCTTCATATAGTTGACTTACCACTTCATCGACTTTCATATCATTGAGATGACAATGTCGAAAGTTTAAAAACACAAAAAGCTGGAATATCTTATTTTCTCTTCGGGTAAGTAACCACTTGGCCACCATGGTGAACTTTCCCCCTTTCCCCACTGTTGTGCAATCTCCAAGTTGGTATATTTAGTTAGGAGGGGTGTGGAGGGTGCAGCCCCCTACATTGGGGGGGGTGAAGCCTCCCACTTTGGCTGGTTCAATTTTGTTACGTTTCTATTTTATTTGTCGGTAGCCAAGTGGTTACTTACCTGGAGAAAAAAAATGCAATGTTCTGGATGTTCGTGTTTTTAAGCCTTTTGCATTGTCATCTCAATGATATAAAAGTCAACTAAATGGTAAGTCGACTACATGAAGTAGACCCACATTGTCCACTATCCTGGGCTGCCAATATTAACTTTTCACTTTTTGGTTTAAATTCACCTCTCCTTGACCATTCATTCATCAGATCCTGATCGACATGATGTTGTTCTAGAAGTTTTCTCTACTTGCAACATTTTTTTATTACTTTTCCACATTTCCTGACTTCTCATCTGATCCTTCACCTTATATTCTTTCTTTTGTTTTCTGGCAAATTTCTTTTGCTGCTAGATTTTTGTCTGTTTCTGGTTTGATTTCCATTCCCACTTGACACTGATATGGTTCTGATAAACAGCGCAGGGAAGTCATCTTAGACTTCTCCTCATGTTTTAAAACTTTCACTATGTTGGGATCTTGTGAGGTCACCAGATATGTATGCAGACCCATGATTGCAGATCTATACATGTAATCAGTTTCGAGGTGGCCCATACTGCCTACAGAATGGGGAATATATAATCTTGGTATATATACTTATTTTTATAAATCATTTGATAAGTGTAAAGCATATTTCTTGTTTTCCTGTCCAGTTTATCCAATACCTTTTTGGGTCAGTCAGTCACCCCAAAACTGTAAGTTAGAACAGGAAGAGCAAATCAGTTTATAATTTTGTTCCTAGATGTCAGGGCTATTAGTACTAATTTTAGTCTTCTAAAATATTCCTTACTAAGTTTTGTTTGTATTTGTTCATGTTTTATTATTGATCCTTTATCAGTTCCCAAATATTTATACACTCCCTCCTGCTGGAGTTCCTTTATATCACATTCCTGTCCCAGACTAATATTTTCTTGGTGCTGCAGCATTCTTACTTTAAAGGCTACTCTTGCACATTTATCAAGACCAAGTGACATTCTTATATCATCAGAGAACGTTTTGACCACTTGCAGATGTGCTTTCAATTCCTCAACTGATGAACTATACAGTTTTAAATCATCGACAAAAAGAAGAGGAGACGTCTTTACACTCTGTTGTTTTCTGGGAGGCAAATTCTAACCATGACCTAATCTGTTAAGTAGACAATTTAATGGGTTAAGGGCAAGACAAAAGGACAGTGGTGACAGTCACCCTGAAATATCCCCCTTTTGAAGTTTTATCACTGGGATAATAATCTGTCCTTTATCATGGCTCAGCTGCAGAGCGATATGCCACAGTTTCACAGTCACTGTAATGTAATCGATCAATGTAGGGAGTATTTAATACATCTGTAAACACTCATTTATCCATGAATGTAGGATGCTGTTGAATGCTTTTTTGTAGTCTATTCATGTCATGCTTAGATTCTTACCCTTTTTGAAATTATCCATTATAACTTTATTTAACAACAAAGTATCCTTTGTTCCATATGACTTTTTAATTTTTTGTTCTATTATTATAATTGAGTTTTCTTCTAAATGACTATAAACTCTATCAGCATCAGTTCCAGTGTATAGTTTGTACATCATCAGAAGGCAAGTTATTAGTCTATAATTTTTAAGATAGCTTGCATGTTCACTCTTAAGAAGGAGTATAATTTTTCCTGTTGTTAACCAGGTTGGTGTCTGTTAGGGATGCACATATAAATAGTTATTACTGTAGGCTAAATCTTCATGTAAAGATGTTAATACTCTTAGACAGAAGCATCTGGGCCTGCGGTTTTCAAAATAGGAGCTTTTTTAATTTTTTTTTTCAGTTTCTCTGGCTGTTACTTCATCTCATTTCATATCCTGTACATTTGAACTTCTTACGGTTTCTTTTAATTCTTCAATCCATTCAGCATCCTTGTTATATTTCACAGGGTCTTCATATATATTTCTCCAAAATGTGTCTATTTCACCTTTATTGTGGTACTTCTATTACTTTTGCTTTGTTTCCCAATTCTCTATAAAACTTTTCTGCATCTTTTCCTTTATATTTATCTGCATATCTTCTAAAATTTTCTGCCTGTAATATCTTTAGTTTATTGTTTGAAATAGTGCATGATAGATGCTGGACTGTTCTGATACTGTGTGCTGCTTTTATCACATCTATTTTTCTAAGTATTTTAGTTGATCTGTTCCTATATATGTGCTGACAGTGACACTTTTTTGTCTTAATTACTCTATATTATCCTTCTATATGCAGGTGGTGATGTAGACTTGTTTCCATAGTTTGGGTATGGATTTTCCTTTTATGGATCTGTTCATCATGTGTGACTATGTTCAGGCAGGGTTTGCAAACAGATTATGAACAGTGTTTCAGTGTCTCGCTCTCCGGGTATTCCATTATGCATGAGTGTAGCTGTTTGGCTTAAGTGTGGTAATGGCAGTGTATAAGCAGAAGCTGTCAACAGCACTGCACCCTCTTCTTTTTCAGAATTTGGGCCAGTGTGCCTGCTGAAGCTAAACTTAACCAAAAAATGTATTTTTTCAGTTTTTTAACCAGGTTAAGTCATTTGTACACAATGCTTCCTCTTCAGGAGTTGTCTGGCAACACCATCTAGTTAAGTTTGATTTCCTAAGTAACAGTCACAAAAAATGTTTGCACTTGAATGGATTAAACCTACCTTTGCTATATGTATAAACAGGGCATTGCGTCTTAATCTTACATGTATATTTGGTCATCCGATGTATCTCTAGGAAATAACTGGGAATCATTTGCTAGGAATATTCTACTTTTAAGTACATTGAGTCAGCTCCTTGTTGGAAGCACACAGCCTATACTGCAAGTCTTGACATTTTGAAAATGAAACTACAAGGTCATAAAAAAAAAAAAAACAGCAAATTGTGTAACTTGACTGTTATAACTACAAGACACATTTACACACACCCCCAACATTCTATGACATAACGAATAGTGTCCCACATTCCCACTACATGTTTATAATAACTCCAAGACTGCTTCACCTCTGAGTAAGAGGAATACTCTGACAGGTTCCCTATTATATGATCGAAGACGCACTCTTTCAAATGTGTCTTGTTCGAACTTGAAAGCATGAAACGTCAAAATACCGAAACTGCTTATAAGCGAATTCTTTCCCTGGGAACGAAATTGCTTGGCCGCCTACATTATTTTGCAGTTTTTGTCACTGTAGTGCAATCTTGGAGTTGGTATAGTTAAGTGGGGGGCACAGCCCCCTACTTTATGTAATGGTTTAAAGTTTTTTTTTTCTTTTTTGGAACAGTGATTTTTTTTTCCTACTTTATGTAATGTTTTAAAGTTTTTTTTTTTTTCTTTTTTGGAACAGTGATTTCTTTCCCTGGGGAAAAAAAATCACTGTTCTAAGTGTTCAGGATTGTGAGCTTTCACTTACATGGGGTTGATAAATCAGCGTTCGCTTTTTTAAGTGTTTGCTGATTTAAAATAGACCCCTCTGACATACCTCAGTTTCAGAATCAGTATGCATATTAATTTAGATAGACAGCTATTAATGGATAAATTGGTACAAAGATTCAAGTATAATGTTCTGACATATTTAATAAACTTGGGTATAAAACTATATTTAGAAATAATATTAATTAAAAGAAAAGAATATTCTACCATGTCAGATCTTTTGAAATACATATTATGAATACAAACATGAGGGATTTGTGATGTTTTAAGATACTGAATGGAATCTAAAGTTATAGCCTAATCTATAGTTTGCCTAGAAGATAGAAGATATGATTGACAGGGAAAATGATGCTAGCCAAAGTATTTTTTAAGATATATGCTTACGTATTGGCAAGGAGTTTAATGTCACAATTAATGACTATAGTTAAAAGAACCTCTCACTTTCCAGGTCTTCAGGCAACATATCCAGTCTATAAACAATATATATATATATATATATATATATATATATATATATATATATATATATATATATATATATGTGTGTGTGTGTGTGTGTGTGTATACATACTGGGTACATTGGCAAGGAAGTGAATTACTAAGAAAGGGAATACGATGATAGGGGATAGGGTGGGGTGACAGCTATACAAGCTCGACAGAGATGCAACTCTGCCAAATGCTCAAGCCGATTCTGTGGGCGGTCAATGCAAATATCAAGCTGCTGGTCCACCAACAATATCATCACAACCTCCAGTTCCTGCCTGGTAATATATTGTGGTCTGCTGGAAGCATTCCCAAACAGAGAGATGACCCCCCCATGACAAACCACTGGAGGTCACCATGGAATCTGGAATCCACAGGTCACCACTCACTGGATGACGTTCTTTGCTCTATAGAGAGGCAGTCCTGCAAACATCTGGAAACCCAGCAGGGGATGGCAGGGCAGAAAGATAGTGGGGTGACTGCACCCACGCAATAATCACAGCTCTGGCCAGTACTGCATAAAATAGTAACATAAATGAAGAGAAATAAAACAGTGAACATCAAATAAATATTAGAAAAAAATTCCAAGAAAGGGAGAGACACAGCAGAGGAAAACATTAGCAAGACTGTGTAATACTATCAAGCATAAAATTTCATGGATGAGTACACTGTTGTTTTATATACAGTGGCAGAGTAGAGGATAGTGCTGACCTTCCACTCAAAAAGTTAAAATTACAAGCAGTGTGTGTCATAAAGACAAGATGACCAGGATCCTAGGCAGTCCCCCTGTGTGTATGTGTGGAGAGCAATACATGTGGTACAATTCATGACTGTAGGGCCCAAGGAATGTGACGTGGGATGCCTCCAGTGCAATGCTGAATGACCAAGGGACATGCAAGGACTTGATGGTAATGACCAATGCAACAGATGCTTGCAGGGCTAAATGTGGACCATGCCACTTAGATGCAGCTACAGCTGCAGAAACAGAGGCCTAAACGTGGTCACCACACAATGGTTGGCTCTCATGTATTACAACATATGCCAGGCAGAAATACATGACAGAGAAAGCTACTATGAGGCATGACCAGGTAGAAATAGAATTGCCATGGGGTTTGGAATGGACAGTGAATACTGCATGCTGGGCAATCAGATTAGTGTACCTTGTTTATATGACAAGTCTGTGACAATTCGCATTGCAATGGGGGGAGCAAAGTCACAGGTGTGAAGTACAGTATGGCACATAGCATGCTGGAGGGACAAGCAGATGCAGTATATTCTCCCTATCCTGACAGCATGTGCAGTGCACACAGATCGGGTGGGTGGAACAGCAAGGCAGCCTGCATCTCCATTTCATCTGTGTCAGGGGGTGTGTATTCCCGGTAAGAGACGTCTCCTCTGTTCCTCTGCTAGCAACAATGTACTTACACATAATTCTTTTGCTGTGATAATTACACATGCAGCTATACTCTAAGCAATGTGTGTGTGTGTGTGTGTGTGTGTGTGTGTGTGTGTGTGTGTGTGTGTGTGTGTGTGTGTGTGTGTATATATATATATATATATATATATATATATATATATATATATATATATATACACATATACATACACACACAGTGGATATAAAAAGTGTACACACCCCTGCAAAAATGAGATCACAATAAATCATTTCAAAACTTGTCTCACCTTTAAGGTGACCTATAACCGCTACAATTCAATTGAAAATCAAATAAATCTGGTAGGGGGAAAAATATAAAAAATAAAAAACATACATTAAGCTGGGTGCATAAGTGTGCACACCATTAAACTAATACTTTGTTGCAGCACCTTTTGATTTAATTACAGCATTCAGTCTTCTTGGGTAGGAGTCTATCAGCATGGCACATCTTGACTTGGCAATATTTGCCCACTCTTTCTTGCAAAAGAACTCCAAATCTGTCAGATTGCAAGGGCATCTCTTGTGTACAGCCCTCTTCAGGTGACCCCACAGATTTCCTGTTGGATTTAGATCTGGGCTCTGGCTGGGCCATTCCAAAACTATTTTCTTCTGATGAAGCCATTCTTTTGTTGATCTGGATGTATGCTTGGGGTCATTGTCATGTTGAAAGGTGAAATTCCTCTTTGTCGTCAGCTTTCCAGCAGACACCAAAATGTTTTGGGCCAAAAGTGACTGGTATTTGGAACTGTTCATAATTTCCTCCACCTTGACTAAAGCCCCAGTTCAGGCTGAAGAACAGCAAACCCAAAACATGATACTGCCACCACCATGCCTCACCTTGGGGATAGTGTTCTTTTGGTGATGTGAAGTGTTGTTTTTGCCCAAACGTACCTTTTAGAATTGTGGCCAAAAAGTTCAGTCTTGGTTTCATCAGACCATAACATATTTTCCCACACGCTTTTGGGAGAGTTGATATACTGTTTTGCAAATTTTTGCCAAGCCTAGATGGTTTCTGTGTAAGAAACGTTTTCCATCTTGCAACCGTACCCCATAGGCCAGACATATGGAGAATACGGGAGATGGTTGTCATATGTAGTGCACAAGCAGTACTTGCCAGAAATTCCTGCAGCTCCTTCAGTGTTGCTGTAGGTCTCTTGGCAGCCTCCCTGACCAGTTTTCATCTTGTCTTTTCATCAATTTTGGAGTCATGTCCTGTTCTTTGCAACGTCACTGTTGTCTCATATTTTCTCCACTTCTTGATGACTGTCTTCACTGTGTTCCATGGTACATCCAATGCTGTGGAAGTCTTTTGTACCCTTTTCCTATCTGATACCTTTCAACAATGAGATTCCTTTGATGGTTTGTAAGCTCTCTGCAAACCATGGCTTTTGCTGTAGCAGGCAACTGAGTAAATGTCAGGAAAATCCTACTAGGACAGCTGAACTTTATTTGGGATTAATCATGGTCTCTTTAATTGATGGCAAATGTGTACCAAAGAAGACTGAATGCTGTAGTTAAAGCAAAAGGTGCTTAAACAAAGTATTAGTTTAAGGGTGTGCACAATTATGCAACCATCTTATTGTACATTTTTTATTTTTTATATTTTTCCCCTAACAGATTTGTTTGTTTTTCAATTGAATTGTTCAGGTTGTAGGTCATATTAAAAGTGGGAAAAGTTTTGAAATGATTTATTGTGATCTCATTTTTTATATCACAAAAAGCTGGCATTTTAACAGGGGTGTGTACACTTTTTATATACACTGTATACATATACCCTTGCACCTGAAGAATAGTTTCATACTCCTTCTCAGCCTGTTCTTCCCCAGGAGCTGAAACACACAAAAGAAAATGGAAACAACAATTAATTACATATCAAGCATTTGGTTGGGCAGTTGACAGTACAATACTGTAAAATGCACCTGCATAACTACTTACTGTAGAAGTCAGGGGCATCTTACATGATCTCCTCTTCCCACCGGCAAGGGACGTCAAGGTGGTTCCTCTTCAAGTCACAGCAGTGGTGCCTGCACTGCTCACCTGCAGCAGTCAATGCCTGGCAAGGCAATGCCAGGCATCCATCTGATTCTGAGGACACTCTTAAGAGGTCCTCAGGATGTGCTCCTGATGGTCTCTGAACCTGAATACAGAAATACGTTGGTCTCTTTAATGTAACACCTGAGAGGCCTGCCACATTCACTACCTTCAAATGTCATGGACACCTCATATGTGACAATTTAGAGGAAAGGAGTAGCACATTGTCATCAATAAATGCTTTAATCATTACTTGGCACGCATCAGTGGGCATCCAAACAGTATGACAATGCACAATGCCACTATATACTGACAAATATAGGCATGTCATGCCAAGATGATGTTTGAGTGGAGGAGGTGTGGCCAAGATGGTGAGCAGTTACTAGCACTGTTTTTATTCTGCTTCATTTTAACATCTCTGACAGGATTTTACTAAAGAACTCAAAGAGAAAGTTTCAAAACTTGATGGATTTATAGTTGAATATTTGCTTTACTGCCAAAATACTCATCTGATTTACTGCAATAAATAACAAGTCTGAAACAATTTTAATTACTTTTTCTTGTTAAGCAAACTAGAAAGAACAAATTATCTCAGAATGAGCTACTCTAAGCCCAGCATATATGACAGTACTATGAAAAAAGACATACAGGCCATATTAAGTAACATTAGTGAGTTATCTGTAAAGACAGATACATTAGAAATTAAAAATGGACAATTTTAAAGAGGAAAGTAAAAAAACAAGTTGAAGCACTGAGTGAATCTCTTAAACAGCAATCATCACAATTCTAGAGAACAGAAGAGGCAATGTCTGATTTTGATGGAAGATTACTTAAAAATGATAATAACATTGACTTTATTCTCAAACAAAACAACTTATTGAAGGAAAAGATAGAAGACAGAGAATAGATCTTGAAGAAATAACATCAGGATTTATGGAATTCCTGAAAAAGAAGATGAAAACAGTATGATTCAATTCCTTTATTTAGTTATTATTATTTATTTGACATTTGAAAAGCAGGTTAGTCCGACTGGGCAAGTAGCCCTTTTTCAATGGAGACCCAAGGAGAAAAGCTCCAAAATGACACAAGTAAAAAAAGTGATCAAACGGCAGAGTTTTAAAAATAAAATAGTACTCATAAATTTACAATATGTTAAGGGTAAGATGTGACAAAATGATAGAAAAGGTCAATACTATTGTACACCATAGAACACAGAGTTATATACAATAGTAAGCAGTGTATATAACATTATTTTCATTATTAATATTATTGCAAGACAAACAGATAAATTATAATATAAATATAAAAATATATAGGAGATAAACCCAAGGCATAACCAGTTTCCAAAAGACTGCATCTCCGGAAGCTGTAAGAACTGTTGACTATTAGTAGGCTTTTTTGAAGTAGAGGCAGAGAGAGGAGGTAGAAATGGTTGCTGCATTATTATTAGGGAGGAGAGGTGGATTAAGTTGGCTCATAACATAAGCAAGTCCATGATAAATGGAGAGTATTCTTTAGAGTTGTTTTGAAAGAGTTAGGGTTTGAGATCTGTCTAACACTTGGAGGAAGTTTATTTCAAGCACTTGCCACTGAGCAACTCTACAGGAGTTTACCAATATTTTTATTGGGCACATACACTTGTAGAAAATGCTGATGGGAGCAATGGAGACCCTGGCTGGGAGTAAAAGGCTGGATGCAGAAAAACAGAAAGAGGAAGGAGGAGGGTTCATGTAAGATGGATTGAGTCAAGAGAAGCTGTGGTATTAGGATTTGATGATGAAATTCCAACCACAGCAAGTTTTTCAAGGTTAGGCAATGGTAAAAGTAGGTTAGTGGCGAATCTTGAAATTTTGTTATAGGTGAGTTCCAGTTTAGACAGAAGATTGGCTTGGACGTTAGTAAGAATGGGGGCCACATAGAGTAAGGTAGGGAGTAGGAATGCTTGTGCAAAAGAGAGCCTAGAAGGATTAGTGAAGAATTTTTTATGCATGTATAGCAAGCCTAACTTTTGATGTCTTTTTAATGCACTGCTGAATATGGAGATCAAACTTTAGTTGGTTGTTGATAATCACTCCTAGCAATTTAGTGTGAGGTTCAATAGTGATTATAGTGTTGTTAAGGGAGGAGACAGTAAAGGTATCTTTGTGATGTTGGAGAGGTTTAGGGAGAAACAGAAAAAGTTTAGTTTTCTTTGGGTTGAGTAGCAATTAGTTGGAAGTTGGCCATTTTTCAACAAAGTGCAGAGACTGTTGGGTGAGGGTGTGAAGGAGGGTGATATTGCCAAAGGAGGAAATGATTGTGGAATCATCAGCATATTGTATGACACAAGAGAGTGGACAGGAAATGTATAGGTCATTAGTACAGATATTTAATAAAAATCATCCAAGAATGGAGCCTTGGGTTACCCCAGTTTGAACTGGTAAGAAGGGAGATAAGTTAGATTCCAATTTAACTGCCTGGTATCTGTTGGGCAGATAGCTAGAGAGCCAAAAAAGTTCAGAGTTGGAGAGATTAAGGGTAGTTAGTTTGGATAGAAGTAGTCAGTGGGAAACAGTGTCGAAGGCTTTGGAGAGGTCTAGAAACAAACAGGAGATTAACTTGTTGTTGTCATGAGAAATTGCAATAGAGTTAGTGAAAGATATCGGAGCAGTAGTTGTACTGTGATTTGGATGTAAGCCATGTTGTGTAGGGGTAAAGAGATTTTCTAAGAGTAGGTAATCAAGGAGTTGTTTATGGACACATTTTTTTAGAATTTTTGAGCTGTTTATGGACACATTTTTCTGACAGGGGTGATACTATGGCAATAAGGCAGAAATTTGAGGAGTCAGTTGAGTTGCCACCTTTATGTAAGGGTATGACAGGATTTTTTCCAGATTTCAGGTATAATGTTTTCTTTGATAGACATATTGATTAAGATGGAGATAGAGTAGGCAATAGAATGGCAGCACATTTTAGGAATTGGGGAGGTAGGTTATCAGCTGATGGAGAACATGTTTTAAGTTTGCTAAGAAGTGACTTCACATAGGCTGTGGGGCTAGGTTTAAGAGAGAAAGGGGTGGTGTGAGTTGATGGGGGAGGTGGGGGAGGTAATGGTGTCATTTTTGGTTAGATTTTGAACGGAGTCGATGAATTTCTGACTGCCTAAAACTTTGAACCTGCCTGAAGCTTTTTTGTTTGACTCCGAAAGGGCAAATAGATCAATTCTAACTCATCTTTAAAAAAAAAAAAAAACCTTCAACAAGGTCAGTAACAAGGTCAGTGATTGTAAGATTTTTCTCAAGTCATGATAAGGATTTAATCTTAAAAGCTGCATGGACTAATTATCCAGTTAAAATTAAAGAAAATACTATAAGATTTAACAATGACTATTCAACATTAGTGATGTCAAAGAGAAAAGCATGTGTGCCACTTGTTAAAAGCTTAAAGAAAAACAATATTAAGGCACAATTCTTGTTTCCAGGAAAAATAAGGATTCATCTTCCAAAACGAAAGAAGATTTTAACACCTTGGAAGATGCAATGGACTTTATACAGAAAAATACAGTCCTAGAAAAAATTGAAGAAATGGACTAGAATCTATCGACTTCTTTGAAGAGAAATGCAACAAAAGTTGGTTGGTTAATAAAGGATAAAACAGTAAAAAAAATGAAGGACAAATAAAAATTAATGTATTTCATGGTTATGAATTCTTATTAATTAAATAAGTGCTTAAATACTTATGAACAGGTGCTGAATATTACTTTTTACAAGGTAAATCATTTATTTCCTTATTTTCCTACTTCAGATGGTTACTAGTACCCTTTTTAAAATGTTAGAGTTTGATTCTTTTAGCTATATATGAAATTAAAGCCACTAATTCTCATTTAGAGTTTAAAAGGTTAAATATTTATTTCATTAAAAGCGAATCATTATTATGATGAAAGATATGTTAGGTGGCACACTTTCTGATATCTTGGCATAATTGAGTAATGTACTATTAAATATAATACAAGATGCAACAAATGACATTAAAGAGACATGTTAAGCTACATTCTGGGTTCTTAAATTGCTGTAGTAGTGTACTACTGATAGTATACTTGACATGCCATGACACCCAGGAAAGACATGCCATGTTATAAACAAAGTATAAAAATAGAGTTTTTGCATATATAAAAGTTGCTATTGGAATGATATCAAATAATTAGAGTAACATCCATACTTTAACAAGTTAAACCTGGATCACACATAAATGTCATTCTTTTAATGCACGTTTATATTCTATGTTTCCTTTAAAAATGATAGTTGGCCGTATATTAAACACCTCATACAAATAGTGCTTGCTGAATCATTAAATGCTATTTCTTCCAGACCAATGGCTTTTTAGTGTTTGGGATATTTTGAGATTTTTTTGTTGTTTTTTTGGTGGTTTAGAGGGGTTTGAGGTATTGATGTTTGGTATGGAGGTGACTTGGATTCACTTGTGAGCATTTGTTGTGCAAATTTTAACTGATGGACTGTTCATTTTCAAGCCCTTATCATCAAAGCCAGCTTGAAATAATTTAGAATCATGAGCACTTTTGTGATGCTGCAGGAATTCTGAAAATTCTAAGAACCATCCAGGTTACTTCTTCCTGTCTAAAAGTAAATAATTATAATATTTTGAATCATATGCTAAGATGTCAATGAATACAAGTTAGAGAATAAGCAAAAGTCAGTGAATTGCATTGTAAACCACTGTCAGTTATTAAATAGTTATGAATGCTTGTAGTATACCAAAAGGATAGTTTATATACTAGCCTATAGAATGACACTTCTGATAAAAAATAGGATTGGGTTTTCTGTTATTGTCTCTTTTTAATGATAACAAAACTTAATATCTCAGCGCAATTTATTATGGAAAGTTTGAAACTTAAAAGGGAAGATTTTTCTGATGTTTGTTCAGATACTTTTAGACATAACAATTAAGGAAAAAATAGGACTGATTCTAACAATAGTACTAAACTAAAGAGTATCAAATATATAAGGGTAAATATAAATGTTCCATTATATGATACTCTATACTAGGATTATGGCTAAAATATAAAACTTAGGAATATAGTAATAGTGCAAGACATAGTATACAAACAGAAATAAAAAGAGATTAGAATAAGTAAATATCTATATAGTTAAAGAATATAAACATGTCTAGAATAGTAGGAGGTTGGCATAGTGGTTAAGGAGTTCCCTTTACAGGCACAAAGTGCAGGGTTTGATTTTCACATGGGGTAGTTGGCTGGGCTTGGAATAGCCCACAAGGACAGCTATCCTGGTATTAACTTATGAAATTCTGATCCTATGAATGGCTTTACACATAGTAAGTAAAATAGAAAGAATATAAAATAATCTGACCTATAAATGAATACATACGAAAATAACAATAATCCATGGGGTATAATACCTGAAAAATATGAATTATACTGGCAGCTATATTTAAATGTCGAGCACCCCCAGAATTAAATTAATGATTCTTTAAGTAAAGTGGATTTGATCATGTGATTATTACCACTTGTATTTAAACTTGTTTAATGGATGTTTCAGATTTATCTAATGAAGTATTGGTCAAAAAGATGAAAGAGCTTATCTTTCATGCAATAAAGCCACTTTTAGGACACCACTTTTTTGTGTATCATTGGTCGAAAATCTCATCTCCATGGCATCTAGTGAACAACGAGGATCCTTAATGGCTCACAATTCCATGGATTTTGGAATTTTACAAGATTCAGTGCATAATTTAACCTTACTGATACAATTATCTCAGTGACTGCCTCCAAAGTGGAGGGGAACAGGACCTTATATTTTTTATTATTCAGTATTGGCCTTGTTAGCCAGCAACAAACAGAATTATGATATTCCACCTAGACAGGTACCTATACAATCTAGTCCTGGATTAAACTATGTCAGCCAGCACAATAACTCTCACAGCATTAATATTGATCATTGGATGAATAGAGACATGCAATCAAATACTCTATATATATCTGAAATGGGTATTTTACAACAGCAGCTTAATTTATTTCACAATAAGTTACTAAAGTATTGTAAGTTACAGCAAGAAAACTTGTACTTTAAAAAATGTATTAACCTGCAACAGGTACCAGAAGGCCTAAGCATATGGAAATATTCTGCAGGACTAATTCAGCATTCTCCATTGCATCATGAAACAGTAACCATGTTCGATCAACATGGATGTGAATTAATAGAACATGTCATCAAATATAATCTCAAAGAGATGGATGCTTCATATGCAGAAATAAAGACGGACATGTCTATAACTCAAGATTTAAGATACCATGAATATAAAATTCAACATCATTCCATCTTAATGAGATAGATAATCAATGTAATATTATACAGTAATGCAAATCTAACAAATTAGAATGAGATTGAGTGGATTATTTGGCTGGGAGAGCATATTCATGACCACAAGGCCAACATCCTGAAAACTTGGAACAAGCATTTGAAGTCCATCATACCAGCCCACCGCTTGATAACCAACAATCAGAAGATGAATCCCCTTTGGATTTCCTATCACTATGGCATTTGGAATACATCCAGAACAAGAAAAATAACTTTTACCCACCAATGTGGGTACAGGATATAAAACTGTATCCACCTTCTCACCTCAAACATGGCAGGGAAGGAGAACGAATACCAGAACCAGATACAAACAGAACTGGTGATTGATTATCAATTATGTTAATATCAAAAGCAATATATGTAACATTGTCATCAGTAGTACTAATGATTTTAAAATTTATAACTTTAACTCTTTTAACATCACAAAAGAACATGCAGATTATTTCAGCATAGGTTATACCTTTGTACCTGAAAAGAGAGCTTAAGTGACTAAATCTATTAGTGATTTAAAATTATTTACTATGAAACTTAATTTGCATTTGCTATTTGGGCAAGGACCTTCCAATAGCTTTCATAGTCACAGTAAGTTGCATATACCTAGCACATTCAGTCCTGAACTTCATACAATTATAGCTACCTTCAAACAAATATGTGAGCTGGACATTCGGTATTTGTTACAACACAAGCAGAGAAGTCCTTGGTATAATACAAGTCAATCAAAATGAGACATTCTTCATGAATTTAAAGCATACAATTTAATTTAAGATTTATGCACCCTGATAAAGGGGGCAGACTGGTTGTGATAAACCAACTTGATTATATTCAATGTATGTTTAACATTTTGTTTGAGAATACATATACAGAAGTATCCATCAATGAAATTATTGTCTCTTACAGGAAAATAGACTTGGAATTATATGACATGTTGATGCAGAAACATATTAACATTGAGGAGTACAATTTCATGCATGTAAATGAACCAAAAATTCTAACAATTTTTGGAGTGCCCAAAATACACAAATGACTACATAACCCACCTTTAAACCTATTGTAGACATGGGCACCTCAAAAATAGGCTTTATAGCTCGGTGCAAAGATTATAAATGAAAGGATAAAGTTATGAATATCGAACATCTTTGTAAGGATTCCTGGGATTTTTTGAATAAATGTCAACAGTTACATAATATAACCAATATTACATTCCTTACTATAGATGTTCAAGACTTGTTTACTTGGATCCCTCATGGACTATGGCTGGAATGCCTTGAAGAATATTTAATGGAAATTTTTAAATTAGATCAGTATCAAATAAATACCTTAACAAATTTAGTTGAAATTGTATTGAGAAACAATTACATATTTTTGAAGGTAATTATTTTCAACAGAACATGGGCACAGCCATGGGGGCAGCATGTGGGCCCCTATATCTGAATGCTACTATGGCAGCCTGGGAAAAAAATTGTATTTAACAGTGAATTTAAAACATCTTGAGCCATATAAATGTGCTTTTTGAATGATATATTTATGGCATGGACTTCTATAACAGACAGAGTACAACAATTCATAAATTATATCAATAATACTACATATTTTTTTTTAAGTTTACCTGTACCACAGGATATGATTCTATAACTTACTTAGATCTTAAATTATCTAAATGCAATGTTAATAATTGCTTAATATCCTGCAAATTTCAAAAACCAACTTATTTGAATTCCTTTCTACATTTCGCTAGCAGCCACCCTTACCTTCAGAAATGAACAGTAGTAAAGTGGCAGATGGCGAGGGCAGCACGTATAGTCTCAGACCATCAGGAATTCTTGATAGAATGGAACTTATTAAGGGATATGTTTATCAACAGGGGATATCTCTTGAGATTGATAAATTCTGTAAAAAATGAGGTTGTCAGGAAAAGAATTTCAGGTTTCTACATCCCACTTTTAAATAATGCCTCCACAACATGTACATTAGTGAAGAATAAGGATAAAGGTTCAAGTACATACCATGAAACACAGCAAATTATTAACAACAATAACAATAACAATAATACACACCTCAGATGGGCATTTAATACCTTTTCAATAGATAGTAGGGATATATAATATTATTAAAAAAGTGGCAGCTTATAACAAATTATAGGATTATCATTGAGAAATTAGTAGAACAACCTTAAGTGGTGTATACGAGAGGTATACATTTTAAGAATATCTTTGATAATATAACTAATGATTATAGAACAACAAAAGGTAGAATGCCCAAGTGTGGAGTTTGCAATTATTGCAAATTCATTTTGACTAGGGATATTGTATCTGTAGGTTTTAAAAAATTCAATATGTCAAAGATGCAGTGTATTTATATTGGGAAGACAGAACACAAGTTAAAAGAGAACATATATGAACACATGTATGAAATAAATAAAAGAAAAAATACAAATGCTCTGTTTAAACATATTAATGTACATGTTGACTATTGCTTTCTGTTTTCCATATTAGAACAAGTATAGCAAAGTCCTCAGGGTGGCCCATGGGGTATAATACTTGAAAAACATGAATTATGGTGGCAGCTATATTTAAATGCCTCAGCACCCCCAGGATTAAATGATGTTTTATATATATATATATATATATATATATATATATATATATATATATATATATATTAGCAGTCTTTTTAAGTACCAAGCTTATGACAGATAGGTATACAAACACTGAGTGAAATATTTATAGTTTTATAACAAGGTTCAGACATATTAAATTATATTTGTATTACTAGAATAATAGTGTCTCATACTTTATATGGAAGATTTTTATGGGGGGGGGGGCTTGGGTGTTTTAAAAAGTGGTAATATGTAATACACTACAAAGTTTCTTTGAGTAAAGTAGACGCAATCACGTGATTGTTACCACATGTATTTAAACCTGTTTAATGGAAGTTTCAAATTTATCTGATGAAATCTTGGTCAAAAAGATGAAAGCGCTTATATTTCATTCAATAAAGCCTTTTTTGGATACCAATGTAGTTTTATGTCATTCTAGTTTTGAGAGTACAGAGTCTGTGTATCATTTTTCAAGATGATGCATACAAAAAATATGAGACACATTAATATGAATCAGAAACATGAACTAAGCATTGTTAGTCTAATGGAGAGTTTGAGAGGTAGTTTGCTCATCTTTTTCAACAAACTAGGAATACATTATTCCATGGTAGAATGTTTTAGGGTTATATCATTAGGTAAATTTTTATTTGTTTCAAAAGTTTTGTCCATAGCTGAACATTTCATAGTGTTATATATAAAATATATAAGTTGTGTACATAAATGTGATTTCATTAAAACTGTTTTTTTTTCTCTAATATAAATGTCTAATTTTAAATGCATATCTATTAATATCAATGGATTGAATAATCCAGTAAAGGGGGAAGTTTGTTCAAATACTTGCAATTACATAAAGCCCAAATAGTATTTCTACATGAAACACATTTACTTAATAAAGATGTGAATAAACTTTCACTAAAGAATTATTTGGTTTTAGCAGATCTTGGCTTTCGGGCTAAAAGAAGAGGCACTCTCATTTTATGGAAGAACTCAGCACTTATGCCTAAAGTAAAAAGACATCTATATTGATAAAAATGGAATGTTAAGCATTGTTATAATTGACTGGAACAGAAAACTATATACATTGGTGAACTCTTACTGGATTCCAGAGGTTGGAGCTAAAGATGCAAATAAATTATTTAGACACTATAGCTTATTACTTGAAAGGTGAAGTCATAATGGCTGGTGATTTTAATTGTATTTCATCAGACAAATATTTCACTGCAGATAGAAAGCTGAGAATCACAGCGAAACACTTAAAGAATTTTGTAAATGTAATGAACTTAAAGAATATGTATGTGCTAAGGAAATCAAACTCATTTCAATGCACCCATTATTCATACAGATATGGAACATAAAAAAATATTGATAAACGTTTGTCTCAAAGAATCTGTTGTCACATTGTCAGAGAAGTTTCAGTAGTTTTATTTCCATTATCACACCATAATGCTATAATCTTCATATTATTTTAAAAACTGACAATTTAATATATCACAGGAGATTAACAGAAACATTATTAAAATAAAAGGATTCAATGATTGGTATTTTAAAAAGATCAAAAATTTCCTAGAAATAAACATGAATGGTGAAGTATCTGACATTGTTCTGTGGGATTCATTAAAGGTTTACTTAAATGGAAGAGTTACAAGCTGGTATATTAGTTAAACAAGAGAATGGGACAAAGAAATTAATACAATACAGGCCAAAATAGATACACAAAAGTTAAATCTAAAATCAAATGTCATTATCAGTCCGTCTTAACTTAAAAGCTTAAATCCAAAATCTGTTGAAATTCTAAATCATAAATGTTCAATGTATTTGGAAAAGTTTAATCTTCAGGCATATTTAGTAAACCCTTTAAGCGTGCATAAACTTTCTCTTAGATCAAAGATAATGAATAAACTAAATAATCTCAAAGAAATTATAGCACATATAAATAAAGAACAGATATTAAAGGTATTCTTGAGGGTTTTAAAATATTTTTTTGAAAATATAAATAATAATACAAATAACCTAGATAATGATTTTTAAACATCTTTACTGAATTATCATTTCTGACATAGTCAAATTTACATTTATATAAGTAATCAAACTGTATTAACAAAGTCACGTTTATAAACATTATGCTTCATATATATCACTATATATCATATAACATAAGCAACATTACATAAATTATTCAATTCCTGCTTTTTTTTAAACAAGAAACATCATTATTATCTGTCAGTTAAGACATAGGCAATCATGCATCTATATAAATGAACAAAAAACACTGACACAATCCTAGTTGCAAGCATTTTACATCACAAACCATACTGATACACTCCCAGTTGCAAACATTATACATCATTTATAATCTATTCAATAATTTTCAGTCAAACATTACATAGCTCATTTAAGTCCTGATTTCTTTTAAACCTCACTCTTCCCCTGTATGTATTGTTTCCACAATTCCTATTTTTTTCCTATGTAGTTTGCTCCTACCCTTTTCTAAAGATCTCATGTCCAGGTGTGTTATCTATGTTACTATATTCACTACTTCTATATAGCTGATTTAGATTTTGATTTCCGTTTTCTAGCAATTGCTTTTTTGGCAGCCACCATAATTAGAGACCACAAGACCTTACCATGTCTAGTCTATTCAGATTCTGTATCATATCTCAGAAAAATCATCTCCTCATCACACCAATATGCCCACCCAGCATCTCCGACAGTGCATCCTGCAGGAAATTCTTAAAGTCCACCAACTCACCTCACTCCCAGAAAATACGTTCCCAATTACCTCTTTCTCTACATCACATCTACAGCAGTTGCTGTCTACCTGAGGAAAATTTCCCAGGAGTCTAATTGGGGTATTAAAACATTTCCAAGCAAAAATCCTAAATCTTCTGGATGTTTTTTTTTTTTTTTTTTGCATATTTGGGAGACATAGATATATCCTCCCATTGTTTATTTGTGAATTGCTTATCCAGTTTCTCTTCCCAATTCTTTCTAACCTCCTCTGATTGATTCTTATAGTTATCATACAATATTTTATATGCTGTTCTAATTATTCCTTTTTTAATGGCAGCTTCTATTCTAGATTCCACTAAAAATCTACCAATGCTGTTTTTTTCTTTCAGGACCTCCTATTTCTTTCTCTTTGCCTATACTCTGATATCAATCCTTGAAAGGTAAGACAATCTCTGACCTGAAATCCAAATAAATTATTGGCATTTGCCCATTCTATCATTATACCCTCTATACTTATTTGTTCCTAATACCTTGGTTCCTTTGACAGTTTTTGCCAATAAATTCCAGCCCACTTTTGCCTATAGCTATATTCCTAATTGCAGTAATCCCTATTGGTAAATATTGATAAAAGTTTGTCTCAAAGAATCTGTTGTCACATTGTCAGAGAAGTTTCAGTAGTTTTATTTCCATTATCACACCATAATGCTATACTCTTCATATTATTTTAAAAACTGACAATTTAATATATCACAGGAGATTAACAGAAACATTATTAAAATAAAAGGATTCAATGATTGGTATTTTAAAAAGATCAAAAATTTCCCAGAAATAGACATGAATGGTGAAGTATCTGACATTGTCCTGTGGAATTCATTAAAGGTTTACTTAAATGGCAGAGTTGCAAGCTGGTATATTAGTAAAACAAGAGAATGGAACAAAGAAATGAATACACTACAGGCCAAAATAGACACACAAAAGTTAAATCTAAAATCAAATGTCATTATCAGTCAGTCTTAACTTAAAAGCTTAAATCCAAAATCTGTTAAAATTCTAAATCATAAATGTTCAATGTATTTGGAAAAGTTTAATCTTCAGGCATATTTAGTAAACCCTTTAAGCTTGCATAAACTTTCTCTTAGATCAAAGATAATGAATAAACTAAATAATCTCAAAGAAATTATAGCACATATAAATAATAAAAATAAAGAACAGATATTAAAGGTATTCTTGAGGGTTTTAAAATATTTTTTGAAAATATAAATAATAATACAAATAGCCTAGATAATGATTTTTAAACACCTTTACTGAATTATCATTTCTGACATAGTCAAATTTACATTTATATAAGTAATCAAACTGTATTAACAAATTCACGTTTATAAACATTATGCTTCACATATATCACTATATATCATATAACATAAGCAACATTACATAAATTATTCAATTCCTGCTTTTTTTTAAACAAGAAACATCATTATTATCTGTCAGTTATGACATAGGCAATCATGCATCTATATAAATGAACAAAAAACACTGACACAATCCTAGTTGCAAGCATTTTACATCACAAACCATACTGATACACTCCCAGTTGCAAACATTATACATCATTTATAATCTATTCAATAATTTTCAGTCAAACATTGCATAGCTCATTTAAGTCCTGATTTCTTTTAAACCTCACTCTTCCCCTGTATGTATTGTTTCCACAATTCCTATTTTTTTCCTATGTAGTTTGCTCCTACCCTTTTCTAAAGATCTCATGTCCAGGTGTGTTATCTATGTTACTATATTCACTACTTCTATATAGCTGATTTAGATTTTGATTTCCGTTTTCTAGCAATTGCTTTTTTGGCAGCCACCATAATTAGAGACCACAAGGCCTTACCATGTCTAGTCTATTCAGATTCTGTATCATATCTCAGAAAAATCATCTCCTCATCACACCAATATGCCCACCCAGCATCTCTGACAGTGCATCCTACAGGAAATTCTTAAAGTCCACCAACTCACCTCACGCCCAGAAAATACGTTCCCAATTACCTCTTTCTCTACATCACATCTACAGCAGTTGCTGTCTACCTGAGCAAAATTTCCCAGGAGTCTAATTGTGTTATTAAAACATTTCCAAGCAAAAATCCTAAATCTTCTAGATGTTTTTTTTTTTTTTTTTTTTTGCATATTTGGGAGACATAGATATATCCTCCCATTGTTTATTTGTGAATTGCTTATCCAGTTTCTCTTCCCAATTCTTTCTAACCTCCTCTGATTGATTCTTATAGTTATCATGCAATATTGTATATGCTGTACTAATTATTCCTTTTTTAATGGCAGCTTCTATTCTAGATTCCACTAAAAATCTACCAATGCTGTTTTTTTTCTTTTAGGATCTCCTATTTCTTTCTCTTTGCCTATACTCTGATATCAATCCTTGAAAGGTAAGACAATCTCTAACCTGAAATCCAAATAAATTATTGGCATCTGCCCATTCTGTCATTATACCCTCTATACTTATTTGTTCCCAATACCTTGGTTCCTTTGACAGTTTTTGCCAATAAATTCCAGCCCACTTTTGCCTATAGCTATATTCCTAATTGCAGTAATCCCTATCAGTAGAATCTCCTTTCTCCATTCCCATGTAGGCTTTGTTCTTTAAATACTTTCTGCTACTTTATAGATATAATATTCTGCATGATTATTGCTATTCTCCTTAAAGGTCTGCATCCAAAATCCCAATCTCTCCTTTATTCTTGAGCTTTCCCAAGGTTTCATCATCATTCCTTTCCACTTTGAATTACAGTTTTCTTTTTGTGCTATTTATAGGGGTCTTAACTGTGTAGCTCTGAAAAACACTTTAAAATCAGATAATCCTAATCCGCCCTGTTCTACTGGAAGAATCAGGTTATCCCAGTTGACTCTTGCCATCTTCCCCTCCCAGATAAAATCCTTTATCTCTTTTTAGTTGCTATCCCCAACTTCACCACTGGTTGATAAAAATATGCCTGACCTGTGTATAAGACTAATGGAATTAAAAACATTTTAACTGCTACTATCTTACTATCCATAGCCATATAACAAAGCTTCTATTTTCTCAGTTTTTTAGTATCTTTTGTTCATCTCTTCCCACATATCCTTACCTGCCAAATCAGAATCATTTTTAATCCATACTCCTAAACACTTCATTTTATCATGTCCCCATAAATATGGATATTGCTGAACTAATTCATATGTGGGTACATAATTTACTGCTATTGCCTTTCCTTTAGTTTTATTAATTTTGTATCCTGAAAAGATTTGAAACTGTCACAAAAGGTTCCACAACATTGTAATGTCTCTTTCTTCTAGTTTTGTCAGGTATAAAAATAATATCTGCAAATAGAGCCAGCTTTTCTTGACTACCATACCAATTATATCCTTGAATTTCTGAGTCCCTTTTTTCTTTGCCAATGGCTCTAAATATAATGTAAATAACATAGAGAAAAGAGGACTCCCCTGCCTGGTTCCTCTGCTCAAGCAGAAATTATCAGACAGGACCCTATCCACTTTAATTTTCACCTCAGACCTCTCATATATCCTCCCAATCAACCTTATATTTTTCAGGAAATGCAAATGCTTCGATTGTCTTGCTCATAAAGTCACAGATTACTTTGCCAAATGCTTTCTCTGCATCAAGACCCACCAACAATGATATTTTCTTACATTCTGCTTCCCTCTGGATCATCAATGTTCTGTTAATGTTGTCAAACTTTTGCCTCCCCTCCACAAAACTACACTGATACACAGCTATCAATTTTGGCATTATTTTTGCCATTCTTTTAGCCATTCTAGACATGAACACTTATAATCATGGTTTAGTATTAAAATGGGACTGTATGAAGCTGGATTGGGTGGATTGTTATTCTCTATAGGTATTCCAGTTTTCTTCCAGGACGTTGGCACTTCTCCCCCTCTTAAAATACTGTTAAACAAAACCTTCCAGATCTTTATCAGTTTTTTCCCACCTAGCTTACAAACTTTCACAGGAATCCCATCTATTTCTGGGGACTTTCCTGTAGATTGGTAATACATCACAATTTTTATCTTATCTACTTCTATCTTAACCATTAGTAATTGAGCCTCGTCTACCTCTATCCCTTCTATCCCTGGCATATTTTAATTCGTCCACAAACATTTCCATTTGAATATTTTCTTGATTTCCATATTTCTCTGCTTTATACAGACTTTCATAGAATTTCAAAAATATTTTTAATACCTCTACAGGATCTTGTTACCTTCCTTATTATAGGCACCCTAAGCTTGGTGACAGACCATTCTACTTTCTGTTGCCTGAGTCATTGTGCTAAAAGTGTTTGTGCTCTTGGGTTATTATCAAAAATAGTTGCTTAACAGCAATCTTTCTAAATTTGTGTATATTATTGAGGTAAATCCTTATTTTCATGGGATCATAGGAGGTTACTAGGTTATTGACCCTGAGGCCCTTATAAGCCTAGTCAAGAGTTTAGCCCATATTTAGACAAGTCAGCACTCAGAGCCCCTGTCCAGCAGGACACAGGTTGAATCCCAGGGGTGTATTTTCTGTTTCCCATCCAGTTATCCAGGTTGTACTTAAAAAAGGATAATGAGGTACTCTGCTTCATGTGGAGAGGGAGTCTCTTCCACAGATGGGAGAGTCTCTGGGACACAAATCTGTCCCACCAACAAGTCCTAGTGATATCACAGATCAGGTTGAGGTCACGCGTATGAGTTGCTTGAGTGGGACTTGACTTGTGGATATGCAGCAGTCCCATCAAGGTGGTGTCTGAGATTGCTTTGTATGCCAGATAGAGGTCATCTCTGAGGAGTCTGTATGAAACTGGGTAGAGGGACAGGGCTTTTAGCCTATCTGTGTAAGGTAGGTTTTTGGTGAGGAACCTCTGTGGTCTCTCCAGCTGCTGCATGTGCTTTGAGAGGTACATGCTGAAGGGGGAATTGTACTCAATAATTGGCTTTATAAGGGAAGAATACAAGGATGTTATGACTTCTTTGTCCCTGGATGAGATATCCTTACTTATGAGGTGGGCCATGTAGAAAGCTTTCCGTACAACAGAAGCAACATGGTGGTCAAACGTTTGGTTGCTATCAACCTGGATGCCCAAATCCCTCACTACTGATTGTGTACTTAGGACATTGTTATTAATGTGGGGACATCACTCTCCCCAAAGGGGATGATGATGCATTTTTTAGCATTCACCTTGAGGCCATGTTTCTGGCACCAGTCATTTATTTGGGTGAGACCCTCTTGGAGGACTTCCACAGCACTTGGGGAATTGATGACTGCACCCAACTTGCAGTCATCTGCAAACTTGGTAAGCCATAGCCCACTGGTTTTGGCCTGCACCTCAGAGAAGTATATCCCGAATAACAGAGGCCCCAAGACTGATCCCTAGGGTACGCCACTTGTTATGGGTCTACTGCTTGAGGTAGCTTCCCCTCTTTTGATTAAATGGGTTCTATCAGTGAGCCAGTTTGCTACCCATCTGGTAACATATGGATTGATGCCTAGTTGTGAGAGTTTATCTACTATGCCCAAGTGGGGAATAGTGTCAAAGACTTTGGCCAGGTCAAGGTAGGCCATGTGCACCATCTTCCCCTCATCCATGGCTTTGGTGACTGTCTCAAAGAAGTCGACCAGATTTAACAGACATGACCTCCCCTTGACAAAGCCAAACTATGTGGGATCGAGTGTTTGGAAGTTGTCAATGTCCCTGTAATGAGGTCCATGATAATCTGTTCCATGGCCTTGCAGATTAGGCTAGTTAGGCTGATAGGTCTATAATTTCCTTGATCAGTCGCTCCAGCTTTGTGTAAAGGAATGACAGTGGCTGTCCTCCACTTGGCTGGGACAAAGCCGGTACTCAGGCTTTGGTTGAATAGGGTGCCTAATGATGCTGCAAGTTCATGCCTGAGTTCATGTAGGATGCAGCCTGGGATGTTATCGGGTCCCATGTAGGCTGTATTTTTTGCCTTTGAGAGGGCAGTGATGACCTGCTCCCTAGAGATAAGGGGTGGGGGGCAGGTACTCAGGATGTCCTGATTTACTGATGCGGGGGACAGAGGGGAGAAGTTTTCATTGAATCTGTCAGCCAGTAGATTGGCTATATCTACAGCATTTGTGTATGTGGTGTCCTTGACCACCAGTTCTGAACAGATCTGGGTACTTCCTTTGAAAATGTGGACATATGTGAAGAAGGCCTTATGATTGTCTGTAGTAGATGTGATCAATTTGGACTCAAAGTTGGCTTTAGAGGATTTCACTAGTGCTCTTATTTGCTTGTTCAGGCTAAGGAGAGATTGCTTCCAATTGGGCACCTGCTCTTTCTTGGTCCTGAACAGCATTTTTTTTCCTTTTATTATATAGTTTATTTATTGCAGATGTCCACCAGACAGGTTTACTCTTCCTTGCAGAGGATAATTTTTGTCCTGTCAGGTATTCCTGATTCCATGCATCAAATGCTCATACAGTACTTTGATGTAGATTTGGACATTGGTGCCAGTTCCTACAGTGGGAAAGGGGGCTGTGAAGCTGTTTATACTATCCCTCAGGAGGTAATAGTCAGCTTTGGAGAAGTTTTTTGTTTGATCCTGGCTAGAGGGGGGCCAGGCGGGATGGTGACTTGAAAGTGACCGCTTTATGGTCGGGTAGCAGAAAAAACAAAATGAAGTGATAGAGTAGGAGGAGGAAAGCGAAATACTATAAAAGCAGCTGAATAAAGTTTTTTTTTTTTTTGTAAAGTGGAAAGGGAGATAATTAAAGGTTAAAAAACTAAGGGGGTTGGCCTTCCCAAATGTTCTCTCTGTATTAGGTGGAATGAGCTAATGACACTGGACTGGGAGGAGTGTCTCAGATCAAATTTACACTGGGGCGGGCAACTGCAAAGGTACCAAGTCAAAGGCAGGGCCTAAATACCAGAAGGTACAACCTGAAACAACTTAAAAAAGTTCAGAAGGACCAATGAGTGCTTACTGCAAGCCCTCAACCAGCCAAACTTTACCAGCCAGTGACCAATCAACACAATCCTCTCATTAAGGTGAAGAAAGGCTTCTGCTAATTCAAGATGGCCTGGGACTTATGCTCAGAACAAACAAGCCACTGCAAACAAACAAATAGGCCCAGAGACACAAAATCTGAACTGGGACTATGCTACAGCTACTATCTACACTATTTTAGGCAGAAAACACTACAGAAATATTTATCACAGTTTTAAACAGATAAAGGAGCAAGGAGACTCTAGAGAATGCTTTTAACTGCTAACAAATCAGTTATATGATGCACTCCTTGGCAGGAAATCAGAAAAAACAAACAGATGCTTAACAAATAGAGAAAATTTCCAGTTAATACATTTCACACAATGAAACTAGCTAAAAAAGCTTTTCAAACAGTGTGACAGTAACAAAAGTTATATAACAGGCCCTGTAAGGCAGACAATTTCAGTACAATAATGCAGATTAGTTTATAGCAATAAAATACAGTAAGAAATAGGCAGCAGACAATAAAAAAGTGATATAAATGGTTAGAATAAGCAATAACTAGTAAAAATAAGCAAAAAAAAAAAAAAACAGGACACTTATTGTTATATATCATAGATCAGGGTTCTTGTCAGTGCCTCTCCTCCGTTCACCTCAGTGTGCTACTTAGCAGTCGATCCTCTTCTTGTTCAGTGAGGGTCCCCATATTTGCAATACTTTAACATTTGTCAGTCCCTCTAAATAATTCTTGTTACTTCTTAACCATAGCTCCCTTTCTTTTATTTCTACCCTATTTTTAAACTCCACCTTAATCTTATCCTATTACCTAGATATATTTTCAGAAGTAATGTCTACCCTCTCAAATAGAGAAATAATTTCCACTATCCATTCTTTAAATTCCTCTCTTTTCAACAGATAGGTTGGAAACCACCAGCATCTCATTTTTCTTTCATTACCCTGTGTTTTATTTTAGTTATTACTGCTGCATCATCTGAAATAGTTATTGTTTGGGTATCAAAACCTTCAATTAAAATGTTCCTGTGAAATGTAAATTCTATCTAGCCTAGCCTAGTTTTTATATCTTGCAGAATAATATGTATATTCACTCTGAACTCCTATTACTAAATTCACATGATCCATGCCAAATAGCTTCATAAATTTCTTCAAGTTCTACTTTCCCTTCTGCCCCCCCCCCCCCAGACACATCTTCACTGCTGCAAATCAAATTCCAGTCCCCACTTATAAGTAATATTACTTGCTGAAAACTGATTATTTCTCCCAGAATTTTTTTTTAAACTCCATTATAGCAGTGGGCATTTTGAGGCAATGTTACAATTGCCTCATGTACACAGACAATCCTCACCTCCTTCCACCAAACACTAATGCATGCGAGAGATGCAATTATACAGCCAAACTGGAGGCTAAGCTCTCTCAACCCAAGACTAGACCAGGCAGTGAAGAGGAAAAGGGAATTACTTGGATCACACCACTAGTCTCACATAGACATATGAAACCAGCACCAGCAAAAAACACACATAAATACATGAAAACATACTCGGAGGCTCTAAATAAAAATCTGCAAAAGCAACAGAGACCTCCAGAGCAGACATCCAAGAAACCTCCACCCCCAACACAAACCATGAAACACATACTTCACAAAACCGGTGTGCCACACAATCACAGCCCTTAAGGCAAAATAACATACCCAACACATTAGTAATAGGTGACTCTATAGTCAGGCACACTGACGTCCCACTCACTAGGTTAGATGTCTGTCGGGTGCCAGGATCTGCCACATAACACAAGTACTCAGATCACTCCAGAACAAGTACAAATATGACTCTGTCATTGTCCATGTTGGTGTGAATGACCTGAGCCATACCTCCCTGGACTACATGAAAAGAGACACGGAGGAGCTCTCTGATCACATAGCCCAGGCCTGTATGACCCTGATCTTGAGTAGCATCCTGCCCTCACCAAGAATGATACCACGGTATAGAGAAAAAATTATCCATTTCAACAACTGGCTAAGCTTCTGGTGTCATTCAAAGGGGAGCCAGTGTCTGTCAGCCTGGGATGACATGCTGGACAAGCCATGCTGCTTTGCTAGAGATGGTTTGCACCTGTCACCCTTAGGCATTTGAATACTGGCCAAGGCTCTTGCCACCCCAATTATGCCTTTTTTAGGCAAGGCTCAAAAGACAAACCCACCGCCGTAAATAGCACAAGTAACAAAAAACTGAGGGTAATGCTACTCAATGCCAGAAGTCTAAACCTCAAAATGCATGCACTCAAGGCACTCTCCAGTATGGAGAAAATCGATATATGTGCAGTAACAGAAACCTGGTTTAAGGCTCCAGAGAGCACCCCAGCACTACCAGGCTACAACTCATACCATACATTTCGGCCACAAAACCCAAACCAAAACACAAAAGGTGGGGGAGTATCCATATTCATCAAGGATACCCACACCTCCTGGTTAGTTGCACAGCAAGATGCTTCAGAGATCATCCAGACTGCTATTCAAATTATAGCTTGCTACAGATCACCCACCATGTCCCAGGACCCCCACTCCGCATTACTGGAAACACTGGGAAACATAAAGGTCCTACCAAACACCCTGATATTGGGTGATTTCAATTACCCAAACATTAACTGGGAGAACTACTCAAGTACAAACTCCCTTGCCCAGCATTTCCTAGAATTTAAAAACTCAAATGCCCTGGATCAACTGGTCAACACTCCCACCAGAGGTGGCAAGATATTGGACCTGGTCATCACCAACATGGGTGACCAGTGCTCCACACCAGAGATCAACCCCTTGCTGGTTAGATCTGACCATAAACTAATCACTCTGGATATCCACATTCTGCCCCCACCCCCGGTCAAAGAAACCACCATGAAAAACTTTTCAAAAGCAAATTTCACGTTACTTAAGGCCAAGGTGGAAATTTTCAAAGCCCCCATGCTAAAGGATAATGCTGTCCAAACAGCAAAATCTTTTACTAATGCACTCTATGGACACCTACAAGAATGCATGGATCATGCTATCCCAAACAAAACCAAGACTCAGTCCTCCAAGAAAAGGAAACCAGTCTGGTAGACCCCTGCCATAAACAAGCTATACAATAGAAAGAGGAAAATAGTATAGAAAAGAGTAAAATCCCAAGAAGGGAAGACATCCCTGATCAGTATCAGGGGGGGTATCCATATTCATCAAAGACACCCACACCTCAAGACTGGTGGCAACGCACGATGCATCAGAGACCATCCAGGTGCAATTAACCATAGGCAAGACTGCTCTGCAAATTGTAGCATGTTACAGGCCACCCTCACAAACTCAGGAACCTCACATGGCCTTCCTGAAAACACTAGAGGGGATAAATGTATCACCAAACACCATCATACTAGGTGACTTCAATTACCCTAATATAGACTGGGAACACTACTCAAGCCCAAACACCCTAGCCCAAAAGTTCCTGGAATTCATAAACTCAAATGCCATGGAACAACTAGTCACCATCCCCACAAGAGGAGAAAACATACTTGATCTCATCATCACGAACATGGGAGCACAATGTTCAACACCGAAGTATACCCCTCACTGGTGAGATCAGATCACAAACTAATCTCGCTGGAGGTCCTCATCCCACCCCACCTGAAATAAAAAGACCACAGTAAAGAACTTCTCGAAAGCCGACTTCACACTTCTAAAGACTAGTGTGGTCTCCTTTAAGGCCCCGAGCTGGTGGAAAACAGTACTCAAGCCGCTGAATCACTTACAAATGCCTTCTACCAGCACCTGCAGGACTGCATGGATAAGGCAATCCCAAGCAAAACAAAGACTCTTTGTACCAAAGGCAAGCGTCCAGTCTGGTGGACCCCAGCCATAAACAAACTCTACAACAAAAGGAGGAAGCTACTACAAGATAGAGCAAAATCCTTAAAAGGTAAGACACCCTTGATCACTATAAGTAAAAACTAAGAGCTCTCATAAAATCATCCAAAGCAAATTTTGAGAGAAAAATAGCTAAAGACTCAAAAGACAATCATAAGGCCTTCTTTAGCTATGTTAGAAACCTGGGAGGAACCTCCCAGATATGCTCAGAACTAGTTCAAAATGATGTGAAGATTACTGATCCTACAGACATTGCCAACATACTGGCTGACAGGTTCAGTGCAAACTTCTCCCCTCCCCCAAAAGGAGAGATATCTATACCAAGCGATTGCAGCCCCCAAACATCTCCAACGCCCAAGTGAGAACTGCTCTCTCCAAAGCAAAAAACACAGCATCCATGGGACCTGATGGTGTCCCCGGCTGTGTGCTCCACGAACTCAATGAGGAATTAAACCCACAGCTAGGACAGATGTTTAATCATAGTCTTACCTCTGGATACGTACCCAGCGAGTGGCGCACTGCAACTGTGGTCCCACTTCACAAAGGCGGTGCCTCCACCGACCTTGGAAATTACCGCCCATTAGCTTGACAAGCCTTATCTGCAAAGCCATGGAGAGGATCATAATGGACCTCATAAATAAAGACATAGGGAATTTGCAGACTTTGGATCCATCCCAGTTTGGCTTTGTCAAAGGCAGATCATGCCTTCTAAACTTGGTTGACTTTTTCGAAACAGTCACCAAAGCCATTGATGAGGGAAAGGCAGTCCATACAGCCTACCTCGATCTGGCGAAGGCCTTCGATACAATACCCCACTCGGGTATCATTGAAAAACTCATCAGCTTAAATGTTAACCCATACATCACAAGATGGGTTGCAAACTGGCTGAGTGACAGAACCCACAGGGTCAGAGTTGCTGGCGCCATGTCAGACTCAAAGCCTGTCACAAGTGGTGTACAACAGGGCTCAGTCCTGGGTCCACTCTTGTTTGGCGTCTACTTTTCCGAAGTACAAGCAAACACAGGAGGGTTATGGCTGACAAAGTTTGCAGATGACTGCAAACTGGGCGCCATAGTAGAAAACACATCTGACACAGATATCCTTCAGAAGGGTCTCACAGAAATGGATAACTGGTGCCAGAGCCATGGCCTAAAGTTAAATGCCAAAAAATGCATAGTCATACCCTTCGGGAAAAACAAGGTTACCCCTAGCTACCAAATAGGTGGCAATCCACTGAGCATAGAAGAAGTTATCAGGGACCTGGGGACCCAGGTTGATAGTAGTCTGTCATTCGACACCCATGTAGCTAAAGTAGTTAGGAAGACCTTCTACATTGCCCACCTTATCATGAAGGGATTCTCATCTAGATCAAGGGAGGTCATAGTCTCCCTATACTCATCACTCATCAGACCAATGATTGAGTACAATGCCCCATTCGGAATGTATCTGACCCGACACTTGCAGCAGCTGGAGAGGCCACAAAGTTCCTCACCAAAAGGATAAAGGGTCTCAAACATCTGTCCTATGCTGCCCGACTGAAAGAACTCCAGCTCTATTCAGTCGCTTACCGCTTGCTCAGAGGTGACCTTTGCCTAACATACAAGGCCATGTCAAACCCAGATTTGATGAATATGCTTCACCTCAAAAAATCTAGATCCGTCAGAACCACAAGGGCGGGAGACTTAAACCTCGACACGGCTATTAATAGGATGCGCTGGAGGGATAGATTCATCACCCAAAGACTCCCTATGCTGTGGAATAAAATCCCGGTATATGTGAGGCAGAGCACCTCGCTGGCCTTGTTCAAGAGAAATCTTGACCAATGGATGGGAGATCGCAGATATACCCCAGGGATTACCTCAGTGTCACTGCTCAACAGAGGCACAGCAAAATAATGGGTATAGTTCCCCATACTAAAGGGGTGGCGTAAGCCACAAAACTATGGGCTGGGCTTGTAAATGCCCTCGGGCAGATAGCCTAGTATGAACCTATGAACCTATGAACCTATGAAACTATGTTCCCTCATAAAATCATCCAAGGCTAGCTTCGAAAGAAAAATTGCCATGGACTCCAAAGATAACCACAAGGCGTTCTTTAGCTATGTCAAGAATCTAAGTGGCAATTCTCAGATCTGCGCGGAGTTAGTGAAGAAGGCACAAAATACACTGACCCGACCGATATAGTCAACATCCTGGCAGACAGGTTCAGTGCAAACTTCACCCCCTCTCACCTCCAAAAGGGCCCATAACTATACCATAAGAATGCAGTGCCCCTGAAATCACAGACACCCAGGTTAAAACAGCCCTCTCCAAAGCCAAAAACACAGCATCAATGGGACCGGACGGTGTCCCAGGCTGCATCCTACACGAGCTCAAAGATGAACTAACCCCTCACCTAAACACACTGTTTAAACTCAGCCTCTCCACAGGCTACATGCCCACAGAATGGTGCACAGCAATGGTTATTCCACTCCATAAAGGTGGAGCCATAATGGACCCCAGGAACTATCGCCCTATAAGCCTGACTAGCTCGGTCTGCAAAGCTATGGAGTGCATCATCATGGATCTCATTAACAGAGACATTGGGAACCTCTAAACACTGGGCCCTACCCAGTTCGGCTATGTTAAGGACAGATCATGCCTCCTAAATGTGGTGGACTTCTTTGATACAATTACCAAGGCTATAGATGAGGGAAAGGTGGTCCACACAGCCTACCTAGACCTTGCAAAGGCCTTCAACACCATTCCCCACTCAGGTATTATAGACAAGCTCACCAGCCTGAACATAAACCTCTACATCATGAGATGAGTTGCCAACTGGCTCATGGATGGAACCCCCATGGTAAGAGTTGCAGGAGCTAGGTCTGATTGTAAACTGATTACAAGTGGCATTCTCCAAGGCTCAGTCCTAGGACCCCACCTGTTTGGCATATACTACTCAGAGGTACAAGCAAGCACAGGAGGATTATGGCTGACTAAGTTCGCAGACGACTGCAAACTAGGGGCTATAATTGACTCTCTGGCTGACACAGACATTCTCCAAAAGGGTCTCACAGAGACAGATACCTGGTGTCTAAATCATGGCCTCAAGCTAAATGCCAAAAAGTGCATAGTCATCCCCTTTGGAAAAAACAAAGTACCCACAAGCTACCACATAGGTGGTAGCCCCCTAAATACGGAAGATGTAATAAGGGATCTGGGGACCCAAGTAGATAGTAACCTCTCCTTTGATAATCACACCACCAAAGTGGTTAGAAAATCCTTCTATGTGGCCCACCTAATCACAAAAGGGTTTGCATCTAGATTGAAAGAGGTCATTGGGCCCCTCTACGCATCACTCATCAGACCCATCATAGAGTACAATGCCCCATTTGGGATGTAACTTACAAGACACCTGCAACAACTGGAAAGACCACAGACGTACCTCACCAAGAGGATCACTGGCCTCAAGCAGATGCCCTATGCAGCTCAACTGAAGAAACTCCAGCTGTACTCGGTTGCATACCGCTTACTCAGTGGTGATGTCTGCCTGACATACAAGGCCATGTCCAACCCAGAATTGATGGACATGCTCCACCTAAAGAAAACCATATCCCCTCGAGCCACATGCTCCAGGGATCTAAACCTCACCACAACAATAAATAGGACATGCTGGAGGGATAGATTCCTGTCCCAGAGACTTCCCATGCTCTGGAACAAGATTCCAATCTACATTAGGCAGAGCTCCTCACTAACCATCTTCAAGCGAAACCTTGACGAGTGAATGGGAAACAGAAAGTTTACCCCAGGGATCACTTTAGTGGCTCTGCTGGACAGAGGTGCAGGGAACTAATCTAAGGGGGCGGCGAAAGCCAACACATTCCAGCTAGGCTTATAAATACCTTCGGCCTATGAACCTATGAACATGACAGTGTAACCCTCCTCCCTTGCCAGTAGTCCCTTAGCACTACAAATCTGCCATTATTATCTTTTTTATCCTCTTCTGTCACTATTGGAGCTCCTCTTGCAATTAATATAAGAACTCATATTTTCCTTTGTCCCAGGTATTCCACTGAATAACCATCCTGAAAACGTTTCTTTATCAAATGACCATGTTCAGTTCTTTCCAAGTGTATCTTCTGTAACATAGTTATTTGCATTCTATATTTTTAATATAGTTTGCTATTCTTTCTTTTTTGTATTTATCTGTGATAACATTGACATTTAAAACATTACAGTAAGCATAATTGTATTAAAAAAACTATTATTCCCACATTTTATGTATATCACCTTTTTTGTTAAATGTCTATTTCCAGCTTTTGTGTTACACACATACACTGTTTGGCAAGTTGAACTTTTATATAGTTGTTTCTTGTCATTTCCATTTAAGCCTATATCACATCTTACAAAACTTTTTGTTTTATTGGGCAAACTTTGTATTTCCTCCTTAGCATGTACTTCATCAAAAATGATTTTGTACCTCCAGGGAAGAATTCCTTTAAAACAGCTGGGTACAACAGTTTGAATCTCACACCTGCATCTTGACATTCCCTGAATAGTGGAATGAATTTACTCCTCTTCTGCCTGTTGTACAATGAGTCATCATTCTACACAAACAATCTGCTGTTTCCCAATTTTAGTATTTTGTCCTCCTGCCACAGTTTTGTCAGAATCAACTCCTTCTGCTGGTAGGATTGCATCTTTACTATTAAAGGTTTAGGTTGCTTTCTCATAGCCATGTTTGGAGCATACACACAATGTGCCCTTTCAACTAATAACTCCTGCTGTGGAATACCAGTCCAGTTGCTTATATGCACATTCATAAAATTAATGCAGTCTGTTCCTTCTAGCTTCTCTGGTATAACTGAAAATCTCAGGTATTCTCTACATGCTCTGTCCTCTAATTCTATTATTTCTGAAGCATGTCTTCCTGAGCAGCCTCATATTCAGCCAGTCTTTTCTTCATTTTAACCTCTGATTTTTGCAGCTTTATCACCTCATCTGAATATCTGTTTAAAGATTCTTCCATGTTTCCAGCTTTTTTTTATACATTCCATCAGTGTTTTGTTTATTTTAACCAGATCTGTGTGCAGTTGTCTTATATCTCAGTGTAGGTTATTGGAAGTCATGTGTAGAGGTTGCATTGCTTTTGCTGAACAGCTGCAGAACTTTCCCCATTCTGTGTTTCTTTCTCACTTTTTGTAGCTGATTTTTCCCAGTGCTCTGTATTTCTTTTTTCTTGACATCCAGGCAGTACACTTATTAGCCAGTGACTGAAATGTACCCATAAACACAAAGGTCTACTGGCCTTCTCTGTTGAGATTTTGTTTTCACACTGGGAGAGCTAGAATTAAGCTATCACTCAATGTGCAGCCATCTTGGAAGTCCTTAAGTAACCTAAATAATAATGATAGAGTTGAAACTTTTCTAACAGAAAATATAAATAATAAAATAACAAGTGAACAAATAAAAATGATAGACCATTCACTTTAACAGAAATAAAGATCAAATAAAAAAGGTAAAAAATAATAAAGCACGGGGCTTAGATCGTCTTATACCAGAACTATATAAAATACTAATGGATGATGCAGTTACAATGTTAGATAAGACCTACAGAGAAATAAAAACAACTGCTGAAATCTCCATCATGGAAATATTCCCTCATATCACATATTTTAACATAAGATAAGGATCCTACAAATTGTTCATCATACAGACCCATTCACTTTTAAATGTGGGCCATAAGATGTTCATGTCCATTTTAGCTAACAGATTTAATCTATGTATACCTAAACTAAATAACAATGATCAAAATGGGTTTATTATAAATAGAAAAGTACAATATAATATAATAAGAATACACACATTAACAAACTATGCAAACAAAAATATAAATGAACTTTCTAACATTAGTATCAATTTAGATAAGGCTTTTGACTCACTTAGTTGATCATACCAGTTTAAAACACTTAAAGTGTATAATTTTTCACCTGAGCTAATTGCATTAATTTCTAAGTTATACAATAGTTTGTGCTTAAGTTAAAATAGTTTTTTTTTTTAATTTCTATAAATTACAAAAAGGTACAAAACAAGAAAGTTCATTATCACCTTTGCTTTTTGCATTAATTTAAGTACCCTTTGCTAATAGTATTAGATCCAATAAGAACATTAATGATATTAAAATAAAAGAAGATTTCTAACTAAAGATTCAACTCTTTGCTGCTATTTTATTAACAATAGGAAATATAAAAACTTCATTAGAACATATAATTAGTTCTATGAGTCAGGTTGAAGAAATCTCAAACTTAAGATTTAATCATAATAAAACAAATACATTATTAATTAATAAAATTTTTAAAACAATTATACAGAAATACTCTAACTTCAATTGGAACACCAATCAAATGAAATACCTTGGTATAATCATTATGACTCATAGTAAAGAAATGATACAAACAAATTTCAACAGGTTGTTGATAAAATTGTAAGTTTAATCACAAATTGGAACAAATTCTTCTCTACCATTGAAGAAAAATAATGCTTATTAAGATGGTAATTCTCCCTAAAATAGTGTTTCTCTTACAATCTTTGGTACTATCTCCACAAAAAAATGATGAAGAAGATAAATAGAAAAGATAAATAATATTCTACTTAAATTCTTAGACAGAGCTTTTGTCACTCCTAATAAAATTACAATGATGTATAAATCAAACAGAATTAAATGCTGGAGATGTGATTCTGAAATAATAGCCAGTTGGATCCATATAGTATATGGATGTGAAATAATATCCCCTTCTTGGAAAGACATTAATAACTTAATTCAAGCTCTATGGTCAGATACATGTAATATTTCTAAATCTTTAGTTTTATTTAATGCTCTGACTTCTGATATCATTTTAAAAAACTGAAATGTCTCTTTTTGGTCTATTCTTGCTATAACCAGAAGACTAATTATTAAATATTGGAAAAGTAAAGTTACCCCTCTAGTGTTGAATGTATTAGTATGGCAAACATTTTTTGCAGTAGTGAATTGCATAATGTAAAAATGAGAATTTCTAATATTGCAAATTCATATAAATGTTAGCTTAAACTTAAGACTTGCTTGAAAAATATTAATTGTTGTTATGTATAACTTTGATGTATTAATCAGCTGTGCACTTATGTAAATAGTTAGTTGTTTTATAATTGATTTGTTTAGCTATTGTTTTAAAACCAAATAAAAATGAAAAAAATGATGTTTAGGGAGTGAGTGACATGCATGATGGCCTGACTGAATATAGCCAGAAAAAAATACTTTGCTAAAGTAAGTTCAAACACTCAGAAATAAAGTACATCAGTTAAGTAAGATGACTTTTGACCACATGACTTTTTGAGTACTATTTAATTGTGGATTACGTGCTTCTTTTCACTTCTGATGAAGTCCTGAGTACTCAAACAATAAAAGAGCTTAACTCTGATTTCATTAAAGGACTTTATTTCTGAGTGTTAGGACTTTCACTAGCAAAGTATTTCTCTGGTTATTGTTGACCACTACTGAGCATTCCATTTTGCTGATTGAATATAACTTGTAAAACCCATATTTCACTCCATGATTGCTGTTTAATACCGTTATAACTTTTTGCCTTGGATAAGTGCAAAATTAACAGATGTTGCAGAGCACCACCAAGTGGAACAGACTACAAATGAACACAGCTGTGGCCACCCACATCTGTGGGTGAGGCTATATGTGCAACTGTCGAGCATCAGGCTACACAGACCACATCTGCGGATGAAATGTCAACAAGTCACACTGCTATGGTAGGTTTCATAGTTGTATACTGCATAGTGAGGTGAGTTAGAGCACACCTGTCACTGGTTACAGAGAGATGTCTCTTTACAGTGACCTCGTGAGGTGTTTTTGCCTCCATGTGGGTAAGTTATTATACAGTCTGTCCCCTTGAGGACTGTGGGGTGGGTGGCGCACTATAGTTTGTAGAAAATATCACTGGCCAACAACTTACTATATGCATAATTTCACATTTATAGATCAAACTGGCTCCAACAGAAAGAAAATGAATAGAGAAATTCTCCAAGACAGACAGACAGACATCTTGCTACAGAAATTTGTAAACATGGCTGACAGATCCTCCTCAATGACAAGAGCTACCAGGCCTTCTCAAATGTGTATGGCAAGACCATGTTTCAGATGTTAACATTGTTAGAAGCTATAAGAGGTCACACAAACAAGTATGCAGTAGAGTTACTGATATGATCCATCTTGTCTGCACCAAGGCAACCAGCCTTGCATGTGAAAGGGTGGCCACAGGTGGAGGTCCACTTAAACAGATATCTCTAAGAGACATGGAGGAGTTCTTGTCTTCTCTTTCTGGGGTGATAGACTCAGACTGCTCCTTCCTACCCAGTATAGGACTTGTATTTGGCATGAAATTTCATGTGACACCACGGGTGTCCATGGGCAATGTTCAGGGTGGGTATACCATTACATCCTTATCATGTGCTGCAACATGCCAGAGTAAGAACCAATCACTTAGTGAATATGATCCTTAGTGGCAATTAAGGGCTTCAGCCACTATGTGAGTCTGCACAGGGCATGTCGGTTTGTATACCTGTAGCATCACTGGAATCTGGAATCATCATAACATAGCACTGATACACTAGGTTGCTTCCCATCTGCTTTCACATGTGATTTGAAGTCTGCATCCTCCACTGTAGATGTTGGCATGCCTGATGTTGAGAAAATATCTAATCCTGACAATTACGGAAGTTATAGTACAATGCAGTGTGCAACCACATTGCCTCTGTCAAGTCCAAGCACTGCAGTAAGCATATTACCCTTCCTTTCTAGTAACACAGGTCTGTTGTCTGTACAACCCACCCTTTAAATGAGAAGAGTAGGGATGGAGTTGGCCAAAGTACCTTAATCCCATACACCACAAGCAACAGTGGGTGCTAGCAACTCTCAATAACATGGGGACAGAAGGAGAGATTGACAAACTGGTGGCTGGCAATGGCTTCATTCCCAACCCACACCTTAATGTGCACCTCCATAGTCATTACACAGTGTGTCATGCAGTCAAAGGTTGATGCCACCACTGCCATTGCAGATCTCATCAGTGAGGTACATTGACTGTTTGATAACAACAGAAAGGGCCCTACATATTTACATAGCATTTTGGAAAGCCACCATGTGGAGTCTATATAATCTAGGGCTTGTGTTGCCATGCATCATGGGCATTGACATTCTTTTGACTAATCTTCTTTCCTCTTCAGTATGAAAACCCATTTTCAGATGGTCAGGGAACAGCCTAGGTCGAGTTCATGCTCACAGACTACACTGTTTTCTGCGATAGCTGTAAATCATGCCAGTGATATTCCTCTGAGGGAATGCACCAGTGAATGGTCAGTACACATACATACATACATAGATACTGAGGTTGCCTTGGACCCATCACAGGGAAACAGGCACACTGCAGCAACTTCCGTAGGGTGCTGTGTCCACAAAAATGTCATGACTCACCCCTTCAACTCTGTATAGCTACTTCACACTGGAGACAACAACCACTCCTTGTACAGTCTTCATATCTCTTCCCAACCACTGGGCAATGACATACACACACACACACACACACACACACACACACACACACACACACACACACACACACATCAACATTGTTAGACCCCACATACACACAGTTCCCTATTTCCAACCCTTGCCACTATGGCCGTCCCCACCTGAGCATATGATGATGGTGGTGTCCTGCCCTCATTACTCTGTTACTAAGACAGTTATTGTTTGATGCACAGCATAAGCAGTCCATGCATGGCATGACCTGGTTGTTTTATACATACATACATACATACATACATACATACAAATAGTTCAGGCATGGGCAATAATGCCTTTCTAGTCTGCCCATATACCAAAACTGTCATCACCAGAACAAGTGTTCAATGCATTCTTATAAATATGTAAACTAGTGTTTGCTTTAATATAATCTGGTAATTTATAACAGGCATCAGCTACTCTCTCAGAGAACCAATTAGTATATTTCCGTTTCCTATATAATCTCATATTTAGGTCTGTCTGATGATTTTCTACAACTCTTTGATAACCGCAAACATTCTCAGAGGTAGTCCCATAAGGATCTCCAGCCAATTTCCACCTTCTACCATTTTGCAAAAAATGTCTGACAGAAAAAAATAGAAACAGTTACTGAAACATAAACAGCTATGGACTACTATCAGACAAGCACCATGGTTTTAGAAACTCCTTCAGCAGACCTATTGCATTACTTACAGCCACAAACTCAATACTTAGCAATATCAATGAGGGACTTATCATTGCAGGAATTTTGTGGATGTGACCAGTGTATTTGAAATGGTTGAATACAAGCTACTTGTCAATAAATTGGTAAAGTGTAACTTTGGCCAAAACACGATGAAATGGTAAAAAAGTTGTCTCCATAATAGCACATTCCAGGTTTACTCTAACAGCCTCCTGTCTACCCATGGCATACTTAATACAGGAGTATCTCAAATATCAGTCCTAAGGCCCCTCCTATTCTCACTGATTTCTGAGCAGAACTCCCTTCATTGAGCATCATACTATATCCAGATGACATTCTCCTGCTCCAAGTAAATAAATGCTCCACCACCCTACAAATTCAACTGTAGCAGTCCCTTAGCAGCCTTTACCACTGGGTTAACTGTAATATTTAAGCTACTGATGAACCACAATAAAACCAATGTTATGCTCTTCTTCTTACCCGACAAATCTCTCCTACCTCCACTTATTACTATTTCAGGCAATAAAAATAATATTTCCCTTTTGTCACTGAATATAAGTACTTAGATCTCAACCTTTATACCTCTCTCACTTTCTCTAATTATACTGATAAAATCATTAACAAAGTTCTCTCTATTATTTATTTATTTATTTATTTCCAGTTTAATTACCTGGGAAGTCCACTGGGCCCAAGGGACCCGTTTTCAGTGGAGGCCCGGGGAGAAAAGTTCCAAGATACATAATACAGTACAGATACAAGAGATACAGAAGTATAAAAAATACATTATAAACAGTTTGCAACATATGTACATTCAGTGTCACACATAGTCAGACAAAATTCATTATGGTTGATCTTAAGGGTTATACAGATTCATTTATGCAAGGAGTTCTGAGGAAGCCCACATTGTAGTGGGTGAAAGCGCTTAACATTACAGATTTTCACTATTTTCACTTTTTACAATGCTTTTGCAGTTGTGTGGCTACATTTATTTATTTATTTATTTATTTATTTATTTATTTAACATTTGTTGACCGGGAATGTCCGACTAGGTTCCACAAAGCCTGTTTTCAGCGGAGGCCCGGGGAGAAATGCTCCAGATGCATGTCTTTGGAATGTGGGAGGAAACCGGAGTACCCGGAGGAAACCCACGTGAACACAGGGAGAACGTTTGGAATAAATTCTGTTTTTTAAGACGAGAGGTTGGTGCACTTATTGGTGGTATGTGGTTGTCCGCTTTCCAGGAGGAAGTTCTGTTTTGTTATATTCAGAGGTTTGGGGATGTATGATTCCTTTATAGATCTGTTAATAATGATGCTGATTGGGAGAGATATACCATCAGTAGCACATTTAGGAAGGAAAAGGGAATATTGTCTGGAGCATTAGAGCAAGGTTTGAGTTTAGACAGAAGTCTTTTTATAAAGTTAGTGGAGACCGGTTTGAGCTCGAACATAAGGGGGGATTAGGGCAGTTAGAGGGGGAAGAGTGAGGGGCTGGTGGGTTGTTGTTGTTGGAAAAAGTCTTGATCAAGTCAGAAATAGATTCTATGAAAAATGAGTTAAATTCGGAGCCTAGTTCAAGGTCAGATTTACTAGGGTCAGGACAGGGGTTATTCTAGGAGCCAGGATTAAGAAGTGAGTTTATTGATTTCCAGAATTGCTTGGGGTTGTTATTGTTATTAGACTGGAGCTTGATATCGTAGGATTTTTTGTCCTTAATGATTAGCTGTTTTGCAAGGTTACGGAGTTGTTTGTATTGGAGGAAGGTATTAGGCAGTTTATTGTTTTGGTAAAGCTTCCATAATTTGTCCCTTTGGTGCATAATTTGTTTAGTATGTTTGGATAACCAAGGAGCTGTATTAGTTTTTATCCTTTTGTTTCTTAATGGGGCTAGAGAGTTTAGAGTGTCTAGGAAGACAGAGTTGAAGTAGTCTATAGCACTGTCAAGTGGAAGGGTGTTTAGAATTTGCCTGTCCATTGGTTTGAACATGTTTGAAAAAGTTGTGGGGTTGAAGTTACTGAGGTTGCGAGTGAGAAAGTATTGGGGCTGGTGGTGAAGAGTTAGTTGCGGGATGAATGAAAGCTGGGAAGTGGTTGCTAATGGTGTCGGCAATTGTGCCAGAGTTGGTTATTTTATTTGGATTGGAGACTAGGATCCAATCAATAGTGGATCCAGGGGGGTTTGTTTTGTTAGGTCGGGTGATGGGGAGGATTATTTGAGTAAATTTATTGAGGTTAATGGATAGGGGGGGAGAGGGACTATTGACTTTATTCCAGTCAATATTTACATCGCCTAGAATGTAGGTTTCATAGTTAATTTCAGTAGATGTGCATAGGAGAATATCTTCGAGGGTAGAGATATTGTTACCAGGTGAGATATATAGAGCAATAATGCAGATATTTTTGTGTTTATTCATTTTTAGTAGTCCAGCCGTGAGTTCAGTGTTGTTAAATTGAGGAATTGAAATTTGGAAGGGAATTAAGGTGAGAAGGTTAGAGTAGACTAAGGCTGTGCTGCCACCTTTTTTATGTAATCTGTCATTTCTAAGAGTATGGAATCCTGGGGGCAGGATCTCAGTATCGGAGATATAGGGTTTGAGCCAAGTTTCGGAGATGGCTAGGATGTCTGTTTGGTTATGGCTTTGCCAAGCCGGAAATTGGTGAACTTTATTGTTGAGACTCTGGGCATTGATAGTAAAGATTTTTAGGGTGTTGTGGGGGGAGGAAGAAGATAAGGGGTAGGTGTTGTTAATAAAGGGACTGGGACCAGGGTTGGGGTGGATATCTCCAGCTAAGACTCGGTTGTTGAAGGAAGTGAACTTTAGCCATTTAGGTTCGCAAAGTAAGAGTTTAGGTAGATGGAAGATTAGTTTATGTGTCAGTTTATTAGCTATGGTGGAGAAGATTTTAGGGTGGAATAGGTGCAGAGGGTTAGGCTGAATGAGCGAAGGGGAGATAGAATGGAAATGAGAGTAAAAGTGAGGGTAAAGGTAGGTTTGTATGGTGATTATTTTTATAGGTAAAAATTGGAGAAGCATTGGAGGAGTATGAGCTGGTATAGCATAAGAGAATTAGGAACAGAAGGAGGAAGCAGGGGGCCTGGAGGGTGCAGAGAATTAAGGAAAGCATGTCTGTGCAAAGGGAGACTGATAGGTATAGATTTGGAGAAAAGAGAAGGTTATGCAGCAGAGAGGGTTTAGAAAGAGATATAGGTTTTTTTCTTAGAATTATAAGAAAGAGGAGGGGACTTTAATTGTTAGGGAGGTAGGTAGAGTGATGTACTTAAGTGGGATGGCTGTAAGTAGGTGGAGTAATAGGGGAAGAGCTTCTATTGGGTAATTAGGCTGGTTGGGCAGGGAAAGGGAAGAATAAAGGTAGGTGTGCTGGGGCGGGAGGTATTTGGGGGCAGGGTAGGGGAGCGGAGTGAACCCACAGGGCAAACGGAGCAGAAAAAGCCAGGTAGGTGTGAGAGGTCCACAGACAGAGCTGCAAGAAACAATCAGTTAGCAGGGCTCTGAAGTTGGGACTGAGTGTAGGCTAGAGGGAGGTAAATTGCAGGGATTTAGTCAGAATTAGAGGTTAAGGGCAGAGCTGTTTTTCACCTTTCCCAAAGTGAGATGCTTGATAATTTAGCTTAGCTTTGAAAGTGGAACACCAAGCATGAAAGCGAGCATTTCACTGTAGTGGGACTCTGCTGCCACCTAGTGGTGGAATGGGGGGGCGATACAGAGTAAAACCTAGCTGGCCTTGGGGAAGAGAGACTAGGGTACAGAGCAACCGAAGGGGGGTAAGGGGCTGTGGTAAGCAGCTAGTGTGATCACTATGGGTAGGTTATTGACAGTATTTTATGCATTCCAAGAGCTAGTCCAGATACATTCATGCTAGTCTAAGCAGGTTGGAGGGCTAACACTATAAAAGGCAGTCCGAGGCAGGTATCCTTTGCTGTGGGTATTTCAGTTAATTTTTATGTTTGATGAGGGGGATCACCCAAGGAGCAAGCTGTAAAGAGAGAGAGAGAGAGAGAGGTGATTAGCGCTTACAGGACAGGTGGGATATGTAGAAATTGCAGGGGGCTGAGGAAGAAGCTGGATAGTGAGTGAGTGTAAGTAGGGGTTCAGGTAGAAGCTGGATAGAGAATGAGTGTAAGTAGGGAGGTACAGCTAAGAAAGTATAAATGCAGAGAATCACAAACATTAATTTAAGCAGAACACAGTCAATTATAGTTTACATGCACAAAAAAGTTCTGGCAGAAGCAAATAAGCAGCTATTACAATATATGTAGGCACAGTAGTTAGCGTGCAGCCCTAGTAGCTCAATACAGGCGAAGTACAATGTTTGAAACAAACAGATGACATTCTCCTGCTCCAAGCAGCCTCTCTCAGCTAAAATGCTGCTATAAGACTTCTCACCTGCTCTCCCCAATAGCTAAACTATCCTTAGCCGAAAATGCCCTGCTCCCCAAGCTGGAATATGGTTGACCCATGCTTACTTCTCACTCTGTCTACAATGCACACAGGTTATAAATTACTTAAAATAAAATTTGTAGATTTGCATTTTTTGCTGACTCACAAACACACACCACTGCTCTCTTCTACACAAACATAACTGGCTTGTTATTCAAGATACTATATGAAGGATAATGCCCCCCTTTAAAAAGATTACTCCCTTTTAAGGAACAATCTTTCTCACTTTGAAACTTCCAAAAAGATATCATCACTCTTACTAAGCCGCCCATTAAAAATTCTACCAGTGAACTGGCATTCTACAGGCTTGGCCATGCATTATGGACCAAACTCCCTGCTGAAATAAGTTATGTAGAATCCCTTCAGTATTTCCCACACACTTGATTTGAACATCCTCATAATAATGCTGAACACAGATGTTTTAATAACAATATGTCATTCTAGAAGGAAATGCTACCTAGCCCTTAACAACATGGCAGCATGTTCACTTACATGATATTTTATTTCTTAGTATAATCTCATAATCCTTATGCTGTTTTAAAGTTTTACAATTACTGTACTAGTGTAAATATCCTATGTACTTCCAACATTTTTGTAAATATTCTCTGCATTAACATCCATTTATTCTTTGTATCTCTGTGCTCTTTATTCCCACCAAGCTTGCATTCCTATGCTCAGGTTATGGCTGGAAAAGCTCTTTGGACCAGCCCACTTACCTGGTTATCAAATAATGAATAAATAAATAAAATAGTTGTCTCTAAATTCTTAACATACCTGACTAAAGTCTACTCTTAAATATTTATAAGACTGCACAAGTTCAGATATTTTAGTCTTTTATAATAACTTAAACTTTCAAATCCGTGAATGTCCTAAGTATATTGCCACTGTTTTCTTTCCAATTACTTATGCTAGTTTTTTTTTATAATGCTTCCATATTATTACTCTATACTCTAGGTTGAATATAATGTAACTTACAGATAATGAGGTTGTTATTTTTGATTTCCAGACTTTATAAATGTTTTATACAGCCTATAGGTTTATAACTATCAATGAGCAATGTGTTGATATTATCAGAAAAACTCAAAACTGGGTCAACTCATATCCCAGGTCCTAAAATGAATCCACAGTTTCAATCACTGTGTGATAACTTAAATATTACAGAACATCATGTTACAAGTAGTTATATGCATACTCATATATGATTTCAACACACACCTCTCCAATTCTGAAATGAATTTATCCAAAATAATCTTCTCCATTATTTTTCAACAAAAAGAATGCAAATGTAGGGGAATCTTCCTAAACCTATATTATCTGTTGAATAGCAGATATATTGGCACTGTAAGTTCATGTTGAGGTGTTCTCATGTCATTATTAACACCTCCTCTTTGTGATTTGTTTGGATCCACTTTGCATAGGTCTTTTTCAATATAATAGAATTTAATTTCAGGATCTGAAGTTACCTGGATGTTACTAGTACAGCTTATCTTCCCCTTTGAAGAGAAACTGTTTTGGTTGTGTTTGAGCATAAAGTTTAGAAGGTATGCAGAGTTTATCAATCTATATGTCCTTACTCCTATCACATCTTACATACCCATAAAATAGTTTTCTATTGTATTCAATGTTGTTGTTGTTGTATCTTTCGGCTTTTCCCAGTTAGGGTCGCCACAGCGGAACTCCGGTCCGCTAATGATTGGCAGTAGATTTTTACGTACCTAGTTGCCAGCTCTAACACACAACCTTCAACGAAGGTACGCCCATTCACGCATGTCTCCACACAGAAGACGTTTTAGCTGAGAATCGAACAGGACAACGACATACTGTGAAGTGACAATGCTACCGCAGCACCACCACCGCAGTCATATAATTTCCTTCAAAGTTTCCCTGATCTTGTCTTACACTATGTTTCATTTGTCTGTCCAGTATGTTCATTTCAGTTTTCAAAGTTTTGAGTTTGATCTGTTTTACATTTCCTACACGTTTATCTTCCATTTTAAATATCTTGTTCTTACAGAAAAAAATATCTTCTTGATCTAATATGCACAGTTTCTGATATTAAACTTTTTTGTATTCAGGTTCCCTTTTGAAACTTGTCACATTCTTTCTGCCATTTTTCCACTAACTGCATCACACCAATTAGTTTTACATATTGAGAGTTTTTATTCCATATAGTCTATTATTAATATTTTGAACATTAGTTTAGAGTTTGGCAGAATCATCTAATAATAGTGTACCCTTTTATAATCCTGTTGATCACTGCACATCAAAGGTGTTAAAAATTGTCATGAAGTAGTAATCATCTTCTTATGAACACATATAATGTCTGGAAGGTTCAGGTCCCACCTAGGTTTATTTACAATCTGAAACAACTGTTCCTGAATGTACATTGAAAATAATTTCCTTACTAGTATTGTAGAATCAATATTATTTCAGTCTGTTTTGGGTGCATTTAAGTCTCCAGCTACAATATTTTTTTCCTCCTGTGTTTTACATAAGCAATGTATAAATTCCTGTAGGTCATCATCACTTGACTTTGCTGGTTTATACTCTCAAACAACTGTAATCTGTTCCACAGTTGTCACAGTTATACAATCCACAACATTGGTGTTATCATCAAGAATACAATAAATCACAGATCTCAAAGAATCTTTAATTTCTGTCATAACACCATTGCCTATTTTTTTGTTAGAATATCTATTTTAGGAAAAATATAAGCTGGCAGAACTGGTTTCCAATCATTTTTATTCATGTTTCACAAACAATAACAACATCAATCTTGTATGAACAAAGCAAATTTTCCAATAAAAAATATTATTGATGCTCCTAGAATTAATAATCAGCACATATACATCAAATTTTGCTATAATTTGACAAGAATCCTGTCTTGTGTTGTTAGTCACAT